>NC_133793.1:17839319-17949031 GCF_003597395.2 Chelonoidis abingdonii | reverse complement strand
GCTTTAAGAGATAGTGGTGGAAATAAGGAGTAACTCACTTAAATTAATGAATCACACAGGTGCAAATCTGGATTAACTAGGAGGTGAATCAGTTATTATCAGTTGATCTGCCATTTTATTACCAGTCACTCAGTTTTGTGAAATCCCTGTAAGATCTCATAGTCTGCTTTGGACTTAACTCTCTTGAGTAGTTTTATATCATCTTGCAAATTTTGCCACCTCACTGTTACCCCCTTTTCATCATTTATGAGTATGTTGACCAACACTGTCCCAATACAGACCCCTGGGGGGGGCACCACTATTTACCTCTCTTCCTTTGTTTCCTGTCTTTTAACCAGTTACTGGTCCGTAGGACCATCCCTCTTATCCCATGACAGCTTTACTTTTCTTAGAGCCTTTGGGGAGGGACCTTATCAAAGGCTTTCTAAAAATCTAAGTAACTATATCAACTGGATCACTGTATTCCACATGATTTTTGACCCCCTCAAAATTCTAATAGATTGGTGAGGTGTGATTTCCTTTACAAAAGCTGTGTTGACTTTTCCCCAACAAATTCGTGTTTATCTATGTGTCTGATAATTCTTTCTTTATAAAGTTTCTACCAATTTGCCCAGTACTGAATTCAGCTTAGTGGCCTGTAATTGCTTGGATCGCCTCTGGAGCCTTTTTTAAAAATTGGTGTCACATTAGCTATCCTCAGGTCATCTGGTACAGAAGCTGATTTAAATGATAGGTTACATACCACAGTTAGTACTTCTGCAATTTCACATTTGAGTTCCTTCAGAACTCTTGGGTGCAGGGCCAGCTCTAGCATTTCGCCACCCCAAGCACGGCAGCACGCTGCGGGGGGGCGCTCTGCAGCTTGCCAGTCCCACAGCTCCAGTGACCTGCCAGGCGTTTATGCGGAATGGTCAGCTGGTCCTGTGGCACTGGTGGAGCTCCCCGCACGGGCATTTCTGCGGAGGGTCTCGATGGTCCCACTGGTCTGGTGGAGGTGCCGTAGGCGTGTCTGCGGGAGGTCCACCAGAGTTGCGGGACCAGCGGACCGTCCGCAACCACGCCTGCCGCAGCTCCACTGGAGCCACCTGTTGCCCTCCCAGTAATGGGCAGAGAGCCTCCCGCGGCGTGCCGCCCCGCACGCGCTTGGCACGCTGATGGCCTGGAGCCAGCCCTGCTTGGGGGAATACCACCTGGTCCCCGGTGACTTATTATTGTTTAATTTATCAGTTTGTACAAAACCTCAATCTGGGACAGTTCCTCAGATTTGTCACTAAAAAGAATGGCTCAGGTTTCAGAATATCCCTACATCCTCAGCTATTAAGACTGATGCAAATAATTCATTTAGCTTCTCCACAGGACCTTATAGTCTTGAGTGATCCTTTCACATCTCGATCTCCAGTGGCCCCACAAGTTATCCTTCATCCCTGATGTACTTTTTTGCTGTTACTTTTTTAATCTTTGGCTAGTTGTTCTTCAAATTCTTTTTGGCCTTCCAAATTATATTTTACACTTCACTTGCCAGGTTTATGCTCTTTCTCTTTTCCTCAGTAGGATTTTCTTCTCACTTTTTAAAGGATGCCTTTTAGTCTCTCTTCTTTTATTTTTGTTTTAGCCATGGTGGCACTTTTTGGTCTCTTACTATTTTATTAATTTGGGTATACATTTAATTTAAGCCTCTATGATGGTGTCTTTAAAAAGTTTCCATGAGTTTCAGGGATTTCACCTTTTAATTTCTGTTTAACTAACACTTCCTCATTTTTGTGTATTCCTTCTCTGAAATTAAATGCTACCCATGGGCTGCTGTGGTGTTCCCCCCACCCCTCACAGGGATTGTAAATTTTAATATGTTATGGTCACTATTACAAAGCAGTTCACTATATTTACTCTTGGAGCAGATCCTTGCTTCACTAAGGACTAAATCAAGAATTCCTCTCCTTTTTGGTTCCAGGCTGAACTGTCCAGGAAGCAGTCATTTAAGGTGTCAAGAAACTTTATCTCTGCACCGTGTTCTGAGGTGACATGTACCCAGTCAATATGAGGATAGTTGGAAACCCCCATTATTACTGAGGTTTTTTTTTTTTTTTTTCATTTTTTAGCCTCTCTAATCTCCCTGAGCATTCCACAGTCACTATCACCATTCTTGTCAGGGTGGTGGTATATCCCTACTGCATATTCTTATTATTTAAGCATGGAATTTCTATTCATAGAGATTCTATGGTATAGTTTGTCATTAATATTTTTATGTCATTTGACTTTGCTTTTTTACATTTAGTGCCACACCCTGACCAGAACGACCTGTTCTCTCCTTCCAATATATTTTGTACCCTGGTATTACTGTGTCCCATTGATTATCCTCATTCCACCAAGTTTCTGTGATGCCTATTATATCAATATCCTCATTATAAGAGGACTTAAGTTCACCCATCTTTTATTTAGACTATAGACATTTGTATAAAGCACTTTAAAAATTGTACTTTTTAGCTGTCTGTCATTATGTGATGTAATTGCCAGTTTTTCATCGATTCTACTGGTATATTATCATCGTCCATTTTCTCCCTTTACTTGGATGTAGAGAATCTAGATTATAGATTCTCCTCTAAACGATGTCTCAGTCCAAACCACATGCTCCCTACACCTGTTGCCTTTCCCCAGCCCCTAGTTTAAAAACTACTCTATGACCTTTTTGATTTTACATGCCAGCAATCTGGTTCCATTTACTTTAGGTGGAGCCATCCTTCCCGTATAGGCTCCCCTTTCCCATAAGGTTGCCCAGTTCCTAACTAATCTATGAAATCATGTGACCCTCCCACATGATACATCCTTTTAGTCTGACAGTGAACAATTGATTTCAATGGGGCCATTTTGTAGATAATATATTACATATATAGGTCAGGATACTACTGTGACATACCAGGGTACCATCCAGACTAATGAGTAGCTGTGTCACCCCTGCCTTCTAACCTAGGGTGTCCTTTACAATCTGTGCTGCTGTAGCTCCACCTGGACAGCTCACAAACAGCCTCCATCATGCAAGTCACTCCCAGCTATGTTTGTGGCTGGCTGGCTGCAGCACACACACACTTTGGCTCTCACCAGCCTTGGTTAAATTTCAAGATGACCCCAACACACTCCAGTCTTAGATTTCCCCCAGAAATGTATGTCCTGTATGCCCAGCCCTCTCCTGGACAATGCATGTTTTATTAAGTCTGCTATTTCTTTAATAGAAATAATATACACACAATTAATGTGCCTAATGGAGTTTTCCAGTCTTCCATTTAAACTACAGGATTAGATAAAACAAAAAAACCAAGTTAATTAGCTACAAACAGAAAGATTTGAAGTGAGTGCAAGAATGAGGCTTAAAAGTCAGAAATCGTTACAAAAAATAAATTAAAAAGCTGCTGGTGCCTTCAGAAACATATCAAAGTCAAGCAAAGTTTCTTACCATATGCTTTCATCAGTCTTATTTACCAATTCTCTAGGTCAGGACCACTTCTCCCAGAATTCAAGAAGGCTTCCTTTTTTGCTTCAGTGAAGAGCATGTGATGAGCAGGAGAGAGAGAGAGAGAGGTGCCTAGGGGTTTGTCCTCCTGTGTCCCCCTTTGAAAAACATGTCCTGATGAGATTCAGGAGACAAAGAGTTATGTAGAAGGATGTTCCCTGCTGTTTTTTCCACCTAGTTACACTCTTTTGTCTCCCCCTCTTGCACTTCCTTGTTCCTCTTCCTGCCTGTTGACTCTGTTTAATGCTTAAATGCAAAGTAAAGAGCATACCTTCCTTTTTAGGACTGACTGTTTGTCAACTTCTGTTCGGTAGGGCTGTGGTTTGGAATATGTTAACATCATAAGTAAATCTATAATTTCACGCTACCAAAAAAAATAAATTGCACAATTTTTTCAGGATGATAATGACCAGCAAATTATGAGTTCTGAAATGATCTCTTACAGGGCATACTTTGTACAGAAATTATTACAGTAGTCTGTAGGGTATGGACACAGGGGTACATTCTGTCACAACAACATTATGCAGTGTAGTGAGGATTAATTGATTAATGGCTATGATGCGATAGACATTAATAAATGGATACTACAGTGCTAGCTAACATGGAGAAGCTGGAATGAGCTCATGTTTTGCATACAATTAAATCTTCATTAAAAAGAACCACCTGGAAGATTGTAGACATGCCGACTCACTCCTGCAGCACCTCCTGCTAGTGACTTCTGGGAATTAGCTCATTCCAGCTCCAGAGTGCCCTCTGCAGGCCAGTGAGCCACCTGTCCTCTGGCCCCCCATGTCCCTTTCTGGACCCAGTGCCCCTTTAACTGGGGTGCTGCCTCCTGGCAGTAGTCCCTTTCTCTTGGGGTCTCCCCTCACAAGGGAAACTCCACTCACTATCCCCACCTTGCCTCAGTATCAAGCTAATGCCAGTCATCATCTAATCCAATGCCCTGAGTTAGACTGCAGTATCAGCCTACTCATCACAGGCAAGGTTGGGTTTGGACCTGCTGCCTTTGTCTATCCCTGGGCTGCCCTCTGCCACCCCCGGTACCTATTAGCCCAATGCTAGGCCACAGCCTGTGGCTTTCCAGGCTACAGCTCCCCAGCTCTTCTGACTTTCCCCAGCTCTGCTCCAGTCAGGTACCCTGTCTCTAGCTCCCTGTACCCAGGCCCAACTCCCTCCACAAACAGGGACAGATTGTCTGGGTGCCTGGCTTCTCTGCCTTTATAGGGCCAGCTGAGTGTGTTTGGGGTGTGGCCCCAGCTGCAGCTACTTCCCCCAATCAGCCCAGCCTAAAAGCTGCTTTCTCCAGCCACAGACCCCTCCCAGGGCTGTTTTAAACCTTCCAGGGCAGGAGCAGGTGTCCACTCCGCTACACAGATATATATTTTTCACAGGGAAAACTCAAGAAACCCTTTCACTAAAAAGTTTCTACATGCAAATTTTTGACTAGTAGAAGAATGCATTTCAGTAATTGCCACAAGGCGTAGAAGAATATACAGAGTTTAGAAATAAAAGGTCATAAATTCCTGTCCTGCCTATGTTACTGAGGATCCACAGTCAACATTATACTTTATACCCACAAATGAATTTTGCTCTACAATGCTCTTACAAAATCAGTCAATATCATTCCTCCAAATTTGATTTATTGATGAGGAAACTGCAGCTCAGAGACATGGTCAATTTCCCACAAGACATAAGTAGGTTTGGAAGGATTTTTTTTTTTTTAAGTGAATGTGGATAAATGTAGATTTCCATCGATAATAATTAAAATGTACATATAGGCAAAGTTAGAAAAATGCTGCTTCAGAACTTATTAGAGTCCCACTTTAATGTGTATAAAACATGCTGTAATACCAGCATTAAATAGTTACTGTTTGACCCCTACCCCCTTACGTGAACTGTGAATGTTTAAATCAATAAAAAAATTAAAAAAAGTTTAAAAACAAACATCAATATTATCTGTCAAAATTATAACAAAAAATGAAAATAGATTCTGCCAAGCCTAGACATAAGGATGGAATTTTTTATAAGAATTCAGACTGGGATGTTCACAAAAGTTTAAGATATTAATGCATACAAATACCATTGTATTTTGCTGTGAAATTGAGTACCTGTTGTTCCTAGGCTACTTGAAAAATCTCAGCCTTAATGCCATTTACTTCCATGTCCAGATATAATCTAGTAAATCACAGTGTCTACAAACTTAGAAGTTATCTAGCTAGCTAGCTGTTGGTAGTTTTAATGCGTTAATAATTTTACCTGTCCATGTAAGAAGGAAAGAAAGCATTGACTTTAGAACAAGATTCTCACCTACCTCTGGAACCAGGAGTTCTTCCTTCACTAACTCCAATTCATTTAGGGATGGATGGGTTGAGGAGTATTTCAGGTTTCCTTAGGTACCCTGGAGACACAACCTCCAAACCCTCTCTGGTTTCTCCCTAAACCTTATTCAGTAACTAATGGGAGTATGATGGAGTAAGAAGTATCCACTCTTTGTGCCACTGTGTAGAGGCTTCCCAAATCTTAACTCTGAGTACCTTGAAAGCGAAGGGCTTTTGTTGCTACTGGATGTTTATCTTTGGACAAAAGGAAGGATAACTAGCACTTGCAGTCTTGAGTACTGCCTATGAGCACCCTCAGCTCCCATTGACTACTGGTTTTGGGTGTATTGAGAAACTTGCATTTCTCATCCATGTCAATAGCAGTAGATGTAGAAGTGGATCCCTGATATTGGCTCTGAACCATTGGTACACCACCTGTCTCCAAAAAGTTGTGTACTCTTGATTTACACTAGTGCAAATGATAGGAGGCTAAGCCTAATTTTTTACAGAGTCATTACTCAATTTCCACATTAGAATGATTGAAAGGTGAATCAACCCCATTGACCAATGGACTTACCCCTGGTTTACACTGGGATGAGTGAGAAGATAATCAGCCCCATTGGTTTCAATGGAATTACTCCTCACCTATTCCAATGTAACAGAGGTCAATACCAGGGCCTCAGAACTTTCTCAGGCAAAACTCCCATTAAAATCAATGCGCGAAATCCTGAACGAATTACTCTGGTATTTTTTTTCCCGCAGTCCTTATAACACATTGGCTGCCCGTGTCAATCTTCCTTTATAGCCCTGAGCTACAGAGAGGATTCTAGAGAGGTCAGGAGGTCTGCTAATGCTATCAGTTAATGACACTACTTCTTTAACTAGACACGTTCAAACTGGCTTAAATTGTTAACGATGAGCACAATTAACCATTGGAACAATTCACCAAGGGTCATGGTGGATTTTCCATCACTCATAATTTTCAAATAAAGATTGAACGTTTTCTAAAAGATCTGCTCTAAGAATTATATTGGGGACATTCTCTGGCCTGTGTTATACAGGAGGTTTGATCACAGTGGCCCCTTCTGGCCTTAAAATCGATGAACTAGAATAGTAGAGGTAAGAACATAAGAATGGCCATACTGGATCAGACCAATGGTCCATTTACGGATATCGTGTCTTTGACACTGGCCAATGCCAGATTCTTCAGAGGGAATGAACAGAACAAAGGAATTTTGAGTAAGCCTAACTTTTGGCAGTTGGAGGTTTAGGGACAGCCAGAGCATGGGGTTGTGTCACTGACCATCTCGGCTAATAGCCTTTGATGGACCTATCCTCCATGAACATATCCAATTCTTTTTTTAAAACAAGTTATATTTCTGGCCTTCACAACATCCCATGGCTATGAGTTCCACAGGCTGATTGCGTTCTGTGGAAAAGTACTTCCTTTTGTTTGTTTATACCTACTGTTATTAACTTCATCGAGTGACTCCTAGTTCTTGTGTTATGTGAAGGCAAAAATAACATTTCCTCACTATCTCCACACCATTTATGATTTTATAGACCTCTATCATATCCCACCTTAGTCATCTCTTTTCTAAATTGAATAGTTCCAGTCTTTTTAATCTCTCCTTGTACGGAAGCTGTTCCATACTCCTAATCATTTTTGTTACCCTTCTCTCTGTAGCTTTTCCAATTCTAATATATATTTTTTGACATAAGGCAGCCATAATTTCCTGAACTATTCAAGGTGTGGGCATACCAAGGATTTATATAGTACAATTATGATATTTTCTGTCTTATCATCTATCCCTTTCCTAATGCTTCCTAACATTCTGTTGGCTTTTTTGACTGATACTGCATATTGAGTGGATATTTTATTGGAACTATCCATAATGACGACAAGAAAACTTTCTCGAATGGAAAAAGCTAATGTAGACCCCATCATTTCGTAAGTATAATTTCGATTATTTTTTCCAGTGTGCATTACTTTGCATTTATCAACACTGAATTTCATCTGACATTTTGTCTCCCAGTCACCCAGTTTAATGAACTCCCTTTGCCATCAGCTTTGGACTTAACTATCTTGGGTACTTTTGTATCATCTTCAAATTTTGCCATCTCACTGTAGATTAAACGACTAAAAATAAAAACACCATACCACCAATTGGCAAACACTTTTCACAAACAATCACTCAATATCTGACCTTTCAGTCCTCATCCTCGAAGGAAAGCTGCAGAGCACCTTCAAAAGAGAAGCCTAGGAGATTAAATTCATAACTTTGCTAAACACTAAAAATCATAGTCTTAATAAAGATACTGGATTTATGGCTTGTTACAACAATTTGCAATACACTAACCCCCCCCCCCATCTGTCCTATGACTGTAGCCGTGTTAATGGGACACTTCACCTTAAATGGTCCCTTTGAATGTGTGTTAATTACTTAAACTAAACAATCTGTTGCATCCTGTATTTAGCTGTGACACTCTGAGCACCTTTTCCAGATCCTAAGAAGTGTTCTGTGTAGCTCGAAAGCTTGTCTGTCATCAACAGAAGTTCCTCCACTACAAAATATTACCTCACCCACCTTGTCTTTCTAATATCCTGGAACAGCTACAACAACATTGCAAGCAACAATCAAAGATATCAAATTTAGCTTTGCAGTCAGCTTAAAACTGGATTCAACATAGGGGGGAAAAATGTCTCTCTTAGATGTCTCTCTGGTGCCCAACACCTTAGCATCTAAGCACCTTGATCGCCACCTGTTCAAGGGGCCATATGGATTTTGTAGTGGGGCAGCTGCCCCACTTCAGCAGAACAGGGGTTTAAAAGGCCGTGGAGAGGGAGTGAGAGTGAGAGCAGCTGAGGGATAGCTGACCACAGGTGTGGCCAGCTCATTTAGGGCCTAGCTGGCCCTGATAAGAAGGCTGGGGGGCCAGAAGCTGAAAGGAGACTCACTCCAGCCTTGGAGTGAGAAGGGCCTAGCTGCCTGAGACCACAGGGTACCAGAAACAGAGCAGTGTTGGGAAGGGCAAGAGGAGCTGTGAAGCTCCAGCCTGGCAACTCCCCAGGCTGAGGCCTTGGTAAAGGCCTAAGCTGGTACTGGGGCTGCAGAGGTGCAGCCTGAGGTAAGGCAGAGGCAGCTAGTCCAACCCCCTTGCTAATGCCGAACGGTCATTACAGACTGCAGTCTGCCCCAGAGAAAGGGGTCTGGATGTTGACTGGCAGTAGCCATTGAGGCAAGGGGGGCATAGGGGGAGTCCCAGAGTATAGGGGTGCTGCTGTGAGCAGCACCACAAGGGAAAGGGGCACTGAGGTCTGGGAAGGATTCAGAAGCCTGCAGTAGATGACACACTGTCCAGCAAGAGGTACTCTGGGGCTGGAAAAGAGCTAATTCCTGGATGGACCAGCAGGATGCACTGTGGTGGTGAGTCAGTAATCTGCTACGACTTTTATTATAATGTTATTGAGCTATAACTTGTAACAGTTTATCAACTTCTTCACTGAGAAGTCTGAAGGAATGTCTAACATAGTGAATGCTTATGGGAAGGGGGTAAGTTTAGAAGATAAAATAAAAAAAGAGCAAGTTAAAAATCACTTAGAAAAGTTAGATGCCTGCAAGGAGGATTGTTAAAATTCAGTGGGCCCATTTGGTGTAGCACCACTGGAATTGACAGCATTACATTCAGGATGAATTTGGCCCATTTCAGTCAATGCCTAGAGATAGGAGGTGCTTCAGGACTTCTCAGTGGTGCTCAAGGCTAATATGAAATTAATGTTAAGTTATAGCAACTAAAGGAGACCTTGCAGGATAGACCAAATAGGAGGAACAAAACTTGCTGACCCATATCCCCAGCTGATGTAAATTGGCATTGCCTCATGCAATTGAATAGAACTATGTTATTTTTCTCCAGGTGGGGATCCGGTCTCAATATGTGTAGCAGAATTGATGCATGACTTCATTCTCACAAGAGGAATATCCTCCAACACCCATCCCCCTTGGGTCCCAGAGTAGCAAGTGATGGAAGTGTCTTTGGGGCCAAGGCAATTCTTCTCTCGGTAGAAACAAAACAGCTATTAACTCCAAAGGGCAAAAAGGGGAATCCAGTTAGTTCTGTGTAAACATCAGGTGGCCAGATTTGTTCCCGTACTAAGCCCGCTCTAGGCAGTGGAATTACACCTTGGATAAGTATGGTCTCCATGCTATTAGCAGAACCATCAGAACAATTCAGTGCTGCACAGTTCAGGGATGCAGGTTGTTTTCAAGTTTATGTCACACTGGTTAAAACCTGCCATCTTGGGTGCTAGTGACCAGTTCTGGGTGCTGAGGATCTTCTTATGAAGTCCTTGGTCACATTAGTGGATAGTCACACACACGAATAGTTACACTCAGGGTTGGCACTAGGTTTTTTTTGCTGCCCCAAGCAAAATAAAGTTTGGCTGCCTGTACCTCCCTGCCACCCAGCCCTGGGCTTCCCCTTCCACACACCCCGTGCTACCCCAGATCTGGGCTCTCCCCTCTCCAGTTGCATCCCCTGCTGCCCAGCCCTGAGTTCCCCTCTCCACATACCCCATGCTGCCCCAGCTCTGGCTCCCCCACTTCCCTCCACTAGTGCCCCCCTCCACATACCTCCTTCCGCCCCAGCCCTGGGCTCTGCCCTCCACCCCACCTGCACCCTCCTTCCACCCCAGCCCTGGGGTTACTGGTAACTTGCTCCCAGGGCAGGTCAGAGAAATGAAGTAACAGCTGCCCAAATTGAGCTTGAGCACTCCTGAATTTTGAGGTATTCAAATCTGGAAAGCAGGTGCTAGATTCCCTTTCTGAATTTTAGCTAAATCTGGAAAGGAAAAGCCAATTTCTGCTTCCCTGGCTCAGAAGTGGAAATCTTCCTACGTTCCTGGTACTGTATCTAAAGCTGCTGAAGTCCCCTAGCACCGCCTCCCTTCCCTTACTTTTCATTTTAAATTCTAATGGGATCCACGTACCTCCCTTGCTAGGCTTCAGACAGAGAGGTGCGCTGTCCATTTAGTCCACCCAATTCCTTCTTCGGGGGCTGCAAGGTGAGGTCACACCAGTATCCCTGATCCAGACTGGGGATGTCTTCTGAAGGGGATATCTGGGCCAAAGCCTTCTACTCCTTGGGCACACTTGTTTCCCCGTTCCCAGTGCCACCCTTCTCTAGCAGTGAGCTCTCCGTTCACAGCAAGCTGCACCATGAGATTTCAGCTACCATACTCCCTCCCTCTCCCTTTCCTGTTGATAGTGGCCAAGGGAATGCTGGGAAATGTAGCTCTTTCCCTGCTCCAGGGCTGGCTCTATAGGCAGGGAGTTTCATGTTTTGGCAAATAAACTATTTGTCCCTGCAAAAAATTGCCTCGCTCTAATAATCAATTAAATAACTAACCAATTCAACACCAATAATTAACAATTCCCTCCCTTAATTACTTGGAAGATGCAGCCTATTTTATTGTTGCAAGAATGCACCTGAAGTCTCCCCACAGCCTTTAGCTGTTGAATTTCCATCTGCCCCAAAGAGCTAAAGCCTGTGGGGAGACTTTTGAGTGAATTCTTGTTACTACTGTCCCTCCAGATTTACCCCAGTCCATTTCCTAGAGATGGACAGGAATCTGACAACAAAACTTTGTCAGAAGATGCCTATTTATTAAAACCAAAACTGTTTTCAGGGAAGGGGTAGTTTTGACAGGACTCCTGATTCAAACAGACTTGAAAGTTTAAAAAAATCAGTCCCATTTTGACTTTTTAAATGAAACATTCATTTCCTGCTTCAAAAATATTACTTGTTTATTTAGAAAAACTTTATTTAGAAACTTTAGTTAATTTATACAAAAAAACAAATGTCAAAATATATTTTTTGAAAATTATCAAAATGTTTCAACTTACACAATCAATTATTATTATTTAGTAGTAATAGTTCAATTTTTTTTCTGGTTTTAACTTTTCATCCTGTTTCAGGATGGATTTTTTTAATCAAATAATTTTGTGTGATGGGAAAAGCATTTCCCACACCGCTTTAGTAACTCCATTAACTTTGGTACTATATTACTCCAGAATTAAAGTCATAAACATAAGATCAGAAGCTGGTCCTTAATGAGTTTCATTGCTGAAGAGAGAGAATTGAGCCAGACATATTTACAATAAATCAATTTATGTAGTGAACATCATTCTCAGATGTTGTATAGGGGCAGACTCACCCCTGCGGCGCCTCCTGCTGGTGCCTTCTCAGAATTAGTTCTTTTTCCAGGCAGGAGTGCCCTCTGCAGGCCAGGGATCTGCCTGTCCTCTTGGCCTTTGTGTCCCTCCCTGGACCCCAGTGCCCTTTTAACTGGGGTGCTGCCCCCTGGCAGTACCCCACCAATCTGGGTCTCCCTTCCCCAGGGAACCCATAATCCCTACTTTGCGTCAGTTTTGGCTACTGCCCAGTCTCCATCTAGCCCCCATTCACTGGGGCAGACTGCAATATCAGCCATTCATCATAGGCAAAGATTGGGTTTGGACCTGCTGCCTTTGCCTATCCTGGGCTGCCCCCTGTAACCCCCAGTACCTCTTGGCCTTATGCTAGGCCACAGCCTGGGGCTTTCCAGGCTGGAGCTCCCCAGCTCCTCTGCCTTTCCTCAGCCCTGCTCTACTCAGGTACCCTGTCTCTAGCTCCCTGCAGCCAGGCTCATCTCCCTCTACAAACAGAGAGACTGTCTGGGCTCCTGCCTCTTATAGCGGTCAGCTGGGCCTGATTGGGACATGGCCATAGCTGAGAACTGCTTTCCCTCAATCAGCCCTGGCTTCTTGCCCCAGCCACAGCCCTTTCCTAGGGCTGTTTCAAGCCCAGAAAGGCAGAAGTGGGTAACCACCCTGCCACAGATATATTAGCAGGAGTATTGTAAGCAAGATCCAAGCATTAATTATTCCATTGTACTCAGCACTGATAAGGCCTCAGCTGGAGTATTGTGTCCACTTCTGGGCACTGCACATCAAGAAAGATGTGAACAAATTGGAGAAAGTCCAGAGGAAAGCAGAAAGTGATTAAAAGTCTAGAAAACACAGCCT
Organism: Chelonoidis abingdonii; assembly: GCF_003597395.2. Lineage (NCBI taxonomy): Eukaryota > Metazoa > Chordata > Testudines > Testudinidae > Chelonoidis > Chelonoidis abingdonii. The sequence goes on along the minus strand of NC_133793.1, from coordinate 17,936,144 downwards.
AAAAGGAAAGATTGAAAAAACTGTGTTTGATTAGTTTGGAGAAGAGAAGATGGAGTGGGGACATAACAGTCTTCAAGTGTGTAAAAGGTCGTTATAAAGAGGAGGGTGATAAATTATTCTCCTTAATCACTGAGGACAAAACAAGAAATAATGGCATAAATCATAGCAAGGGAGATATAGGTTGGACATTAGGAAAAACTTCCTAACTGTAAGAGTAGCTAGGCACTGGAACAAATTATCTAGGGAGGTTGTGGACCTCTCTGTCTTGGGGAGCAAGGTGGGTTGAGAATAGGTTAGACAAACATGTGTCAGGGATAGTCTAGAGAATACTTAATCCTGCCCCAGTGCAAGAGACTGAACTAGATGTCCTGTCAATGGCCCTTTCAGGCCTACATTTCTATGATTCACCAAAACCTTTTTCTCCCCATGATTCTCCAGAAGGCGCCCTTCACCTCCTTGTTCCTCAGACTGTAGATAATGGGGTTTAGCATGGGTGTGAGGACCGTGTAGGACAGAGAGAGAAACTTGTCTGGTGTTCCTGGTGAGTAGGAGGAATTAGACTTCAGATACATAATGGCACCAGAGCCATAGACAGCATCACCACCATGAGGTGCGAGGAGCAGGTGGAAAAGGACTTCCTCCTGCCCGCCCCTGAGAGCATCTTCAAGATGGGTGAGATTTGCTGATGTAGGACATAGGATTAGCACAAAGGGGAAGGAGACAAGAACAGAGCCACCATGAAGAAGCCATTTCATTGCGAGAGGTGTCTCCACACTACCAGCTTCAGCAGTGGAGGGACGTCACAGAAGAAATGATTATCTATGGGATCTGCAGAAGGGTAGGGTGAATACCATGCTGGTGTGACTGAAGGACAAGAGGAGACCAGTGAGCCAGGATCCAGCAGCCAATCAGTGGCCACCTTCCTGTTCCTAACCACAGGGTTATGCAGAGGCCTGCATATTGCAACACTAGTGATCGTAAGCCATAGTCACCAGGAGAAAACACTGACCCACCAGGAAAAAGAGAAATAGGTTTGCACTGCACAGCCAATGAAAGATGGTCTTATCTTCCAAGAGGAGGTTGGCCAACACTTTTGGGATGGTAACTGATATGTAGCAGACCTCCAGGAAGGAGAGGTTCCTGAGGAAGAAGTACATGGGTGGTGAAGGCCAGGGTCAGCCAACGTGAGGAGAATTATGAGAGATTTCCGTCACGGTGATCAAGTAGCTCAAAAACACAAAGAATAGCAAGTGTGCAGTTTGGGAAGGGTGCTAAATCCCAGAGAGAATGAATTTGTTTTGTACTTGTGGTTTCCTCCTGCATTCCTGTCCCATTCCATCCTGCAGAAAAAAAGGAAACAACCCCAGTAGGATGAAAGGTTCAAAAATACAGATCTGAATTCTGGTTCAGATTTTAAACATTCCAAGTTTCATCCTTGGTTTTTGATTCAGGTTCTTCTGACTCTCCATTTAATACTGACTAGGTAAGGAACTGTGCATTCTTTTAATTGACCAGTTACTCAATAATGTGAAAGCAACTGAAAGACCAGACTGGTGCTGTATGTCACCACTGGGCATCTCTCTCATTGACTCAAAAGGAGCTACAGCGATTTACATCAGCAGCAGACTTGACCCCATTGACTCCAATGGAGCTATGGCTGATTACACCAGATGGGGATCTGACCCATTCATTCCAGTGGAGTGATGGCTGGTTTTGCACGGTGAGGCTTGCTTATGATTCCAATTTTACACCGACTGAGGAGATCCCTCTGTTCCTTTTATGTCTTGTAAAGTCCTGAGACAAGTTGTGCTCTGAGGAGGTTATGTATTATATGTATTATATGAAATTACACACAATGCAATAACTACAATATTAATATAAAACTGTAACTCTCATGGTAAAAGTATCAGAGGGGTAGCCGTATTAATCTGGATCTACAAAAAGCAACAGAGTCCTGTGCACCTTTATAGACTAACGTATTGGAGTATAAGCTTTTTGTGATGAATAATTGACAAAGTTCTCCTTACCTTGGTGGGTCCTGCGCTTATTGGCAGATTTGCTCATCTCAGTGATCTTTCCTACAGTCTGGATCAACTCTTCCTGTGTCTGATCAGGAGTTGGGAGGTTTGGGCACACCGGGCCGCCCTCTACTCTGAGTTGGCCCTGTGGATTGCAGCTGTCTATAGTGCTCCTGTAACAGCTGCATGCAGTACAACTCCCTGGCTACCCCATGGCTCCTCCAAACACCTCCTTTATCTCACCACAGCCTTGTCTGGTGTCTGTAAAGCTTGTCTCTTAGTCCTCCAGCAGCACACCCTCTCCACCTCAGCTCCTTCTGCCTCTGTCTTCAGCTCCTCACCCAACTTCCTCTCCTCTGGCTCCTCCTTGCGCTGGCAGTGAGTCTTCCTTTTTAAACCCAGGTGCCCTGATTAGCCTGCCTTGATTGGCTGCAGGTGATCTAATCAGCCTGTCTGCCTTAATTGGTTCTAGCAGGTTCCTGATTACTCTACTGCAGCTCCTGCTCTGGTCACTCAGAGAACAGAAAACTACTCATCCAGTGACCAGTATATTTGCCCTCTACCAGACTACTGTACCCCACTGGTCTGGGTCTGTTACAATACACACTTTGTCAGATGAAGTGAGTATTCACCCATGAAAACTTATGCTCCAATACTTCTGCTAGTCTCTAAGGTGCCATAGGACTCTTTGTTGCTTTTTATGGTGAAAGTACATATGTGAAGACATTCAGTAATGTGAAATCAGAAGGGGTAATTCTTTCCAGAATCCTACACATGGTGACGTGGTATTTGGAATGCCTAACAGAGGGAGAGAGAGAGAATCTTCCAAATATTCAAGGAGATGTATAAAAAATGCTGGTTTAAAAAAAAGTGTGGATTCCATTGGGGATTTATTTATTTATTTTATTTATAGTCTCTCCAAATAAATAAGAAGTAAAGAGGCATTTTCACTTCATCCAAAATTCTTCACCTACCCTGTTTTTCTATGGGAAAATGTTCATTTCAGATTTTCACCTCTTTTTCCAGTATATTTTTTCCCTCTTTTCCCCAATTAGTTATCTGAGGGAAATTGAAAATAGAGAAAGTGATAGAGAACATTTTCCCTTCCATTTTAAAACTTGATTCACAACTTTCCTGTAGAGAGAAGCAAACAAAAGTAAAGTATTTTCTGTCACCTTTTTTTTTCATTATTCTGTGTTTTTTTTCCCATGTTTTTTTTCTAGTAGGGGGAAAAAGTAAGTGAACAGAGAACTTTCCATAAGTACTTAAATTACCCTCCTTTTTCCAGTGTAATAAAAGATGGTGAAAGGGTAAAAATATGAATGATAGTGAGAAAATTTGCACTATTTCAAAAACAAATATTTGAAGTAATAACTCAATATGCAGTTACCACTAAGAATATATATTAACAATTTAAGCATACAAAACCATTACAGGTATATTATAATTATCCACCCTCCCCTAAAAAAATATAATTGCAAACCTAGGAAATTGAGATTACACTTAAAACAGATATGTTAAGGAATGGACATTCAATTAGAGCACCCAAACAACTTTAACTCTCCTCTGTAGATTACATACACTAGTCAGGTTCTTATTCATATCCTTATTCCTGAAAACACTTACGTAATTATACTTACACTGGTTGTCTGAAATATCTGGGTGCCTATCTGCACCTTTAGGTGCCTAAATACCTTTAAAAATCTGGCCCTGATTTCTAAAGGCTGCTAATATGAACTAAACTATGTAGGTAAATGTTTTCAGAATGGATGGCTTAAGTTGTTTCCACCATACAATCTGTTTTTTAGCAGATCTCTGCCAATGATTTTAATGAGAAAAATTACTGCTTCTCACTCATACAATTCCATTTTCATAGATTTGTAGAACTGGAAGGGATCTTGAGAGGTCATCAAGTCCAGTCCCCTGCACTCACTGCGGAACTAAGTTTTATCTAGACCATCCCTGATGGGTGTTTGTCTAACCTGCTCTTTAAAATCTCCAATGACAGATTACACAACCTCCCTAGGCAATTTATTCCAGTGCTTAACTACTCTGACAGGAAGATTTTCCCTAATGTCCAATCTAAACCACACTTGATGCAGTTTAAGCCCATTGCTTCTTGTCCTATCCTCACAGGTTAGTGAGAACAAATTACCTCCCACCTCCTTGTAATGACGTTTTATGTACTTGAAAACTCTTATGTCCCCCCACTGTCTTCTCTTCCCCAGACTAAACAAACCCCCTTTTTTTCAATCTTCCCTTTTAGGTCATGTCTTCTAGACCTTTTAATATTTTTTGTTGCTCTTCTCTGGACTTTCTCCAGTTTGTCCACATCTTTCCTGAACTGTGGCACCCAGAACGGGCCACAATACTCCAGCTGAGGTCTAATCAGTGCAGAGTAGAGCAGAAGAATTACTGCTTGTGTCTTATTTATAACACTCCTGCTAATACATCCCAGAATGATGTTTGCTTCTTTTTTGAAACAGTTGCACAGTTGACTCATATTTAGCTTGTGATCCACTATAACTCCAGATCCCTTTCCGCAGTAGTCCTTCCTAGACAGTCATTTTGCATTTTGTATGTGTGCAACTGATTGTTCCTTTCTATCTGTGCTCATTGCACAGAATATCTAAAATCTGATTCTGTTCTGTTCCAGACACAGCAAAGCTGTGTAAATAGGAACCTTAATGTGGCTGGTCTACAAATAGGGTGACCAGATAGCAAGTGTGAAAAATCAGGATGGGGTGGGGGGTAATTGGCACCTATATAAGAAAAAGCCCCAAACATCAGGACTGTCCCTATAAAATTGGGATGTCTGGTCACCCTATCTACAAACCAAACTTTACTAAAACACAGAAGCCTTCCAAATGTAAACACAAACACATGCTCATAAGTAACTTTTTATATTTTATAGATTACTCCAAGAAATGTCACAGACATAAAGTACAGTTACTCTGCAAAAAAGTGTTCTTAACGCAGGTTAGCTAACCATTATTAGTGAACGTGGTTTAAAGCAGCAGTGCAGATATGGCAACTCAGCTTTTAACTTGGATTATCAATTCAAATCCAACCTCAGGCTCACTAATAGGCTATAGCTCAAGCTCCTAACCGGAGTTAAATGCCAAGTTCCTGTGTCTTCACTGCTATTTTATACCAAGTTAGTGATCGTGGCTTAGCCTACCTGAGTTGAGAACCCCCCTAATTTTGCATATCTAGGGGTATGTCTACACTGGAGCTGGAGGAGTAATTTCTAGCTCAGGTAGACATACCCGCTGTAACTTTTACAAAGCTAACATGTTGTAAATAGCATTTTAGCCATAGCTGCACAAGCAGGGAGACGAGCTCCCCATCCTGAGTCCTATCCCATCTGAAAACCGGGGTATGGATTCAGGAAGCTAGTTCATCCTGGCAACCATGCAGCTGCCACTACATTGCTATTTTTTGTGCACTAGCTTGATCAAACTCAGAGCTGGTACATTTCTCCAAGTTCAAAATTTCCCTTCTTGCTGCAGTATAGACACACCAAAAAGTGTTTGCAGGATTGGACCCTTCAAATGTTCCTAGAAATAGGATCACACTATTAACAAATGGAAATAAGATAATTAACTACAGAGTGGTACTTACTGAAATATCAGGTTATAGGCACATAGAGATTGAATGTTTTCAAATTTCACTGCAGATCCAAGATTCCAAATCTGTATCTGGAACGTCTTCACTGACTGCAAAGGGCGCATGTGTCTATCTGATAGGATGAGTGTGTTTTATTTATCTGCACTGTATCCCTTGGGAGACAGTCGCTGAAGTATTTCATATTATGACAGCTCTGTGATTATTCTGCTTTGATGCAGTATGTGGGTGTCATCTGGTAGCAGTGCATGTATTTTAATTCATTGTTAATTATTACTGATTCTCACAAGATGAACGAGAGGAAAAATTCATTAGTCTTGTCTTTGTATGTGTGAACTCATAAGGATGAAAATAAGAAAAGCCTTCAAAAAACACTGTAAACTGAGGTCAGGTTGGAAACTTGGGGTGCAGGAGGGAGATCTCTCATTTACATCAGATTTAAATCAGTATAACTCAATTTGGCCATATTCTATCCCCACTCCAGCACTTTTTCAACACTCCAGCAGTGGAAAGGGTCCATTAAACCAGTTTAATCAGCCTGCTGCATATTTCCCATGCACAGGATGAATGCCAGACCTAGGTGTAGAAGAAACTAGAGACAGCTGGCTTGTCCATGAGGTTTTTTTGGAAGGGCCTCTTGACACCATAATCATGTTACTGCAATTTAGGGAAACCCAGAGGGTACTCGATGTAGAAACAAGCTGAATAGGCCTTCAAATTGGCCTAGAGAACAGAAAGCCATAAAAGCATCTGGCAGCATCTTGCAGCGATCTTTCCTTCCTCCCAGCAAGTTACTGGTGCTATGCATGGCACACTATGGACAAAGCAGATAAACTAGGCCACTAACTTCAGCAGATTTAGCCTAATTAAACACCAGTGTAACTGAAAAAAAGAATAAGGTTCATGGCCTTGATTGAGCTGATTCACTTTGGGATGAATGAGCATAGAAGCATGCCTTTGGGCGTTCATTAAGCTATTCCTGATTCTCACCCAACTGAGCGTGAGAAGAATCAGGTCCACTGATTCCATTGTAGTTATTCCTGATTCACATTGGGATGAGGAGAGGGAAATTATCTCCATTGACCCCAGCAGAGTTACCTTGGTTTACAATGCAGATTTTGCTGAGGCCAGCTCCTCAGCTCCACTCTGAGGAACACATAAAGAACATGTGCCTCACCTGTTGTGGCTTGAAGCCCAGAAAAGGTTTCCAAAGCAGACAACGTGTAGGAGTGTGGAGATATGGGAGTTTGATTTTGGATCTTGTCAATCTACCAAAGGCCAGGACTTAGATCAATAGGGAGCCAGAACAATCAGCTTCTTGCAGTTTTGGGACTTTTGTATGCAGCTGTAGAAGAAATTTTCTCTTTGCTAGGAAGCAGATGGTTACCTCTTCCTTCTTTGGCCAGGTGGTTCTCCTGATGTATAAAAATTTGGTTCTAGAGAATAGTTTGGGAAAGGGGAATATGGGAGATACTCTCTCTGAGACTCTGCTGTTGCTGTACTTCGTTTGGGTAGAAGGTAAAGACATATAAACCTGGACTGGATGAAATTTTCTATGATAAATCATGTATAACCTTAACTCTGCCCCTTTGTGTGATAGAATATGATCTCTCATGTGATAAGGAATATGTAGCTTTAACTCTGACTTCTTAGGCAAGTCACTATGTGCAACTTTAACTTTCTGCACTAATGTTGCTACAGTGATAAGTAGAGGAGAGTCTGCGATCAGGGGTAATGGACATAAAACTGAATATTAAGTGTGTCTGCTGGACACGGACTCTGTGGTTCTCTAAGGCTCTCTAGGTCCCAGACCAACTCTCAAAACCTGTGCAGCCAAATTTCACCCCACAGGATCTCCTTGAATCTTGAGATAGAGTAAATATTAATGGAAAAGAGTGACCTCTGGTGGTGCGTACAATGCTGCATCTCCAGAATTAATGCATTCCCTCTTTTTGTCTCTCCAATTTAATTTTTATGTGGATGCATCACTATCCAGCTTTCAGATCAATAGCTGTGGTGTCACACCAGGTTTACTCTGCTTTCACTAATTGACTTCAGTGGCCTTACTCCAGAATTATACAAGTCTAAATGAGCTCAGAAGATGGACGAGAAAGGAAGTGTGGTGCAAGGGTTATGGTTTTAGCCTGGGACTCAGAAGACATGCATTCAACTCCTTGTTCTGCCACAGATTTCTCATGTGACAAATAACATAGGCACGGGTTTTGAAAGGTATTCAGATATTGAAATCAATGGGTTTTAGGTGCCCAGGGGCTTTTGAAAATCCCACTAGGGACCTAAATACCTTTAAAAATTTAGACCCTTGAGAAAAATTTTAAAAGGACATCAAGCCCCAATTTATAAAAGTATTTAGATGTTGCATACTCAGAATGGCACACGCCTAACTCTTTAAGAGTCAAGCTTCATTTTCAAAGAGATTTAGGCACTTAGGAGACAAAATCTCATTTACAATCAGATGGATTTAGGCTCCTAAGTGCCTTACTCCATTTGAAATGAGACTAGACTCCTAACAGTTAGGCTGACCACAGCATCATCTATACCTTTAACAATCTTAGAGACAGATTTTCAAAGGTATTTATTTAGGTACCTAAGGATCAGATGGATGCCTACTGGGATTCACAATGTAGCTAGTCAATGGAGTTAGGTGTCTAATGGGACTTCAGAATGCTTAAACTAGCACCTATCTGCATACTGAGGAACCTAAACACCTTTTGAATTTGGCCATTGTACCTCATGTGCTCTGTGATGTTACACTCCATAATGCTTTATGGGAATAGGCTTATGAATGTAATGACATAACTGAGATGTTTTAAGCTACATATGTGATGTAACATATCTCTGCAAAGTTATGATCTACTGAATATGTTCATCCTATTGTATGCATGTATCATTTTTTCTATTCAAGTTAGAATATTGGCTGTGAACTTGGTAATTTTAAGTAGCCTTAGTAAGGCATTTGGTCAGCTCTTAGAAGGAATTTGCAAGTTAAGTGTCCAGTCAAAAAACATTTAATGGACGTGGATCTTGGAAAGCTCCAATCCACATATGAACTCTACCTGAGGAGTGAAGGTAGCATGTGAACTAGGGCTGCTACCTGTGAGTTCTGAGTCATGATGGACATGTGACTTGCCCATGTGTCCTTAAAACTCATCTTGGAACTGAATTCTGGATAGGAGAGGGAGGGGGATCACCATGAAAGGTCTAAATTAAGCCCTGGAACCTCCTCCATGTCCTAGCTGACTAGGAGTAAGCCTCTGAACCCCAATGGATACCTGAAAGAACTGGAACAAAGGACAGCAACCATGAGGGTGTGAGTGATTTTTGGACCCGGACTAGAAGGAGCTGTCTGTAAAAGAAGCTTACTGGAAAATTTCTGAGGGTGAGATTTCATCTGTAATCATTTCTTATTGTATTAGGCATAGACTGTTTTGTTTGTTTGCTTGGTAACCGTATATTAAAATTCAATGAGTGATGTGGAGCAAAGTGGACTAAGGAAAGTTATTTACTTATTCACCAAATATAAAATCTAGGGTCACCAATGAAATTATAGTGCCGCAGGTTAATAACAAATAAATAGACGTTCTTCTCACACAGCGCACAGTCACTTGTGGAACTGCCTTGCTGAGGAGGTTGTGAAGTCCTAGGATATAAAGAGCTCGTTCAAAGGGAAATGGATAAATCATGGTGGTTATGTCCATTAATGACTATTAGCCAGGAATGCATAGGAATGGTGTCCCTAGCCTCTGTTGTAGAGAAGGGAGATGTTGGCAGGGAGAGATCCACTTGATCATTAGCCTGCTTAAGGTTCACCTCCTCTGGGGCCACCTAGCCTTGCACTGTCGTAGAACAGATACCTGGCTAGATGGCCTTTCTGGCTTACCGGGTATGGCCGTTTTGAATGTTCGTTATTCAGTAATTCTAAACAAATTTAAATCACCTCTTATATCTATACCACTAAAAAATGGAATTCTCTAAAGTAGTTTAATATAGTGCACAGGGGAGCAAACCACATTTAATACTGACATGGCCTTTTTTATGCACAAAGGCTTTCTTATTCAGGAACACATCTCTCTTTTCAAAGCAGCACTTAAATAATGTTAACTTTAAATATGTGCCTTACACCACCCTGAGTCAAAGGGAGAGATACTTAAACAGGTTCCTAAGACTTTTATGAATCAGAGTCCAATGTGGCAGTTTATCGCCTACGGGACAGGTCGATCAAGCTATAATCTAATTTGAGTTACGTAGTTGCCATATCTCCTTACTCATTCGTTCTGGTGGAGTCTGAAGTCAATGCCAGAGGTGATAATCCGCGATCAAGTGGTACTTACTAGACCATGCAAATTGTTCCACGGTGGATTTATCACGGCAAGCATTGATCTACTTGTAGTGGAAGACGAACCCTATGTGTGCGTGCTCTAACTGAAGTCAGGTGCTCTAATTGGCCACAGCTGTTCTAGTTAATCTAAAGCAAACCTTCCTCCCTTGGCAGGGAATAAGGCCTCCTGCTAACACTCTTATGCTGCCCTCTGGCCATGCTGTATCACACACCCCATAATGCTTAATGGGAATATGCTTATGAATGTATATATGACATAACTGAGATGTTTTAAGCTACATATGTGATGTAACATATCTCTGCAAAAGTTATGATCTACTGAATATGTTCATCCTATTTGTATGCAAGTATCATTCTTGTACTCAAAGTTATGAATATTGGCTGTGTACTTGGTTGATTTTAAGTAGCCTCAGTAAGGCATTTAGTTAGCTTCTTTAGAAAGGAATTTGCAAGTTAAGTGTCCAGTCAAGAAACATTTAATGGACAATGGATCTTGGAAAGCTCCAATCCACATAGGAAGTCTACCTGAGGACATTCAAGGTAGCAGGTGAACAATGGCCGGTACCTGTAAGTTCTGAGTCATGCATGGACATGTGACTTGCCCATGTGTCTCTAAAACTCCATCTTGGAACTGAATTCTGGATAGGAGAGAGGAGGGGGACCACCCATGAGAAAGTCTAAATTAAGCCCCTGGAAACTCCTCCATTTTCTCCTCAGCTGACTCAGGAGATAGCCTCTGAACCCCCAAAGGACACCTGAAAGAAACTGGAACAAAGGACAGTAACCACGAGCGGTGTGAGTGATTTCTGGACCCAGACTAGAAGGAGGCTAGGCTGTAAAAGAAGCTTACTGGAACATCTCTGAGGGTGAGATTTCCTCTGGAATCATCTTCTTGTTTTGTTTGATTTTGCTCGGTAATTCACTTTGCTCTGTCTATTATTACTTGGAATCAAGTAAATTCTACATTTTTGTATTTAAGAATCATTGTTTTTACTTGTTAATTAACCAAGAGTATGTATTAATACCTGGGGGTGGGGGGGAACAGCTGTGCATCTCTCTCTATCGGTGTTCTAGAGGGCGAACAATTTGAGTTTACCCTGTATAAGCTTTATACAGGGTAAAAAGGATTTATTTAGGGTTTGGACCCCACTGAGAGTTGGGCATCTGAGTGTTAGCAACAGGAACACTTCTTAAGCTGTTTTCAATTAAGCCTGCTTTTCAGGGACATTGTTCAGATATGGGTCTTTGTTTGCAGCAGGCAAGCATGTCTGGCTCAAACCAGGCAGGGAACTGAAGTCCTTAGCTGCCAGGGGAAACAGGCTCAGGGGTAGTCTCAGGACATAAGGTGGCAGTCCCCAAAGGGGTTTCTGTGATTCAACCTGTCACAACTCCATCTTTAAAACTTAAATTATTGCATTTTCCTACTGCACAGAGGCAGTGTGACGTTAAATCCATTAAAGTTTGTGAGGTGCTCAGTTATCATGATAAGGGGGTCAGATAAGGTCCTAACATATCTATATATCTATATCTATATATATAAAGCCCTTAAAAGAATTGAGCTGGAGACATTTACAGACAATCAAATTCCTTTATTCAATGGGACCTTCTCTGCACCATTCTCCAGAATGCGCTGAAACAAACTCAAATGATGCTTCAGCTTCCTCCCTCAGGATCACAAGACCAACACAAAGAAAACTCAAGAGGAACAAGCATCCACTCCTTTCGCTTACCCCAATGCCACCCTCTCAGGGAAGGACACACAGCTGATAGGAGTCCTTGCATAGGAACTTAGGGACGGGTGTTGCTCCCCCTCTCTGGGAGCTGATAGCATTCTGACTCCGCGGAATGGGGCTCTGAGCCTTGCCAGGTTGTCAGTTCTGTGCTCTCAGAAAGCAGTCAAAATGCTCGACCCCCCAGCTGCTTCTCTTGGACCGCTGGGAAGATGGGGTTTGCAAAGGAGCTGCAAGCCCTTCTTTCCTGTCTTTGTCTACCCTGGCCCCTTCCCCCCCAAATGGTTTCATTGGACGCTGGAGGGACCTAAGGACCTGCAGGTTTCCGCACCCACTTCCTAAAGCAAACACTCGTTCCCTTCTCTGACATTCCTGGAGCCACGCATCCTTGGGGGAGTTTTACCCCAGGGGGTTCTGATTCCCTCCAAAAAGATGGGTCTGGCGGCCGGCGGGGAACTGTCTTCTCTGCCCCCTGTTTGGGCACTGAGAAGCTTTTGCTGAGAAACAGCACCTCCTCCTGGTGGGAGAATCCTAAATTCCACCCTCCCGCACAGGTTTCTCCGAGCAGCTGCTAGATGAACCCCATTTCTCTGGTCTAGACACCAGCATCTAACTAGCCTTGGAACGGGCCCTCTTTGCTAGCTGGAGAGCGAAGGAACCAGGAAAGAAGGCAAATGTCAGGAAACGAATCTCAGCACGCAAATAAAATGCCTTCGCTCTTCTTTTGCACTGTCTGTGCCTTAGTAATGCCTTCAGGCCTCACCTGGCTAGCTCATTCAGTAGAGTGTGAGACCCTTAATCTCAGGGTTGTGGGTTCAAGCCCCATGTTGGGCGCTTGATCTTGCACTCTTAGACATCGCCCTTTCCCTTATGTTCTCAGGGCACAAAAGAATCCACTTTCTGCCCTCTCAACCAGCTGAGGCTGTCTGGGACCTTTGATAGATCATGAAGAGAAGACAAATTGGCAAATTGACTAAGAGAGTTAAGGCTCTTCTAGCCCAGGCAAGAGAGGGAAAAAGTAACCTTTCAGAAGCTGATTGCCCCCCATCAGGGACCTATAGCTTACTACTTCTTTCTCTATCTTCACCAGCGCTCAGGAGTTGAGAAAACTGCTTCTTCCTCAAATCCTCCACCAGCCCTCTTCATTGGAATGGAGATTGCTTGAGGCTGAAGATTCCAACCACATCTTATTCATCCCTCGTACATTTCTGTAAGCCCTTGGAGAGTAAAACAAGATAGCAATGAAACTGTTATTTTATTTTTAAATTAAATAAATAAGCACAATCCCATATATCCAAATTAGCCACGGACACCATATATGCAGGCTAAATACCCATATGCATCCAGTAGGTGAATTATATTTCCCCACCATGTATATGGGAATTTTTCTAATTTCTATCTTTTTCTATCACTCCGTTTGGAAGTTTCAGACATTTTTCCTGATCCAATACCCCTATATCGCTGCGACGAGGTGGAGAACTCATACTTTCAAACCATGTGTTAGACCATTTTGCTCTCTCATCTTGGAGTGTGTTGGTAGCTCACATTCATGAACTAATTTAACCTCCCACAACCTTTGTGAGTTCAGGAAAGTGTGCAATCCTCACACTCCTGATGGAGAATCTGAGGCATGGAGTGGTCTAATGACTCACTTCAAATTACACAGGAATCCTGAGGCAATGCCAAGAAAGGAGCATGCATCTCCTGAGTCCAAAGCTAACATCTGAACTACACGGCTATTCTTCCTTCCTTTGTCACAGCTAGAATAGCAGTACATTGAAATCCAAGGGATATTTTTTCTCCCATGCCATCCAACTCCAATCTTCTGCTTCCTCATCCTGGAGGTTCTTGATTGCCCCTGGGACACATGCTTTCACTCGTTTGGGAGTCTGTGTTTTGCATCTGTGACAATGAGGTTCTGGCAGGACCCAACTGAGAGTGCCAATTCAGGACTGATTGCTCAAACAGGGCAGTCACAGCCCAAGGCTGGGGTTTTTCCACCTCTAAGGCAAACCAAACCAGCCAGACAAAAGACTTCGGTGTCACCCCTCTGGCTAACCGCAAGTCACACAAGCAATTTCCTTAGACACTCCAGTCTCCCAGTATCACCACCAGTCCCACACGTCCTGGGGATGAATGGTTATGAAAACCAACACCCCAGTAAAAGAAAAAGGTTCTCTCGATCCCAAAGGACCAAGCCCCAGACCCAGGTCAATATACACATCAGATCTTACCCACAAATCACGCTGTTGCCAATTCTTTAGAATCTAAAATCTAAAGGTTTATTCATAAAAGGAAAAAGATAGAGATGAGAGCTAGAATTGGTTAAATGGAATCAATTACATACAGTAATGGCAAAGTTCTTAGTTCAGGCTTGTAGCAGTGATGGAGTAAACTGCAGGTTCAAATCAAGTCTCTGGAGTACATCCCCGGCTGGGATGGGTCATTCAGTCCTTTGTGCAGAGCTTCAGTTTGTAGCAAAGTCCCTCCAGAGGTAAGAAGCAGGATTGAAGACAAGATGGAGATGAGGCATCAGCCTTATATAGGCTTTTCCAGGTGTAAGAACACGTCTTTGTTCTTGCTGTGGAAAGTTACAGCAAAATGGTGTCTGGAGTCACATGGGCCAGTCCCTGCACACCCTGCTGAGTTACAAGGCCTCTCTGCCTCCTCTCAATGGGTCAGTTGTGTGGCTGATGGACCTTAATGGGCCATCAAGCAGGCTACGCAGAGCTAACGCCAACTTGTCTGGGGTGTCACCCAGAACTGCAGCACCAATTTGAAATACAGACAGTACACAGCCAATACTTATAACTTCAACTACAAAATGATACAGACACACAGACAGCATAATCATAACCAGTAATCCATAACCTGGTCTTAGACACCTTATATGACCCCCTTTATATAGGATTTGGTGCCACTACAGGACCTTGGTTGCAACTCATGTTCTATATGGTCCCAGTTTATATCAATAATGTCACAGCATCCAATGGAGAAGACCTTGGGAAGGGAGGGGGACAGGTCTGGAGCTCTGCTTTAATACATCAGACACAACCAGCTCCTGTCCCCCCGTGAAGATAGTGCTGTGTTTGAGCAAGGGCCCAGTATCAGTCTCTGCTAACAAGCGTGATGTGTGGATGGCCTTGTCTATACACAGCATTTCACAGGCTCAACTAAAGGGGTGTTGTTTGAAAAAGATTCAGTCACACTGATGCAAGCCTCTATGAAGTTCTCAGACAGCACTTTCCAACCAAGGATCTCAGATCACTTTACAAAGGAGAACAGTATCAGCCCCATTTCACAGATGGGGAGGCAGCGGTACAGAGTCATGCCTAAACTCCTCCAACAGGCTAGTGGCTATGCTGGAAAGAGAACCCAGCTCTCCTGAATCCAGTGCTGTATCCACTAGACCACATTGCCTCCCTTATTGCAGTTTCACTTAATCCATTTTGTTTTCTTTTTAAATCCACCAGGAGATTAAAAAGGACCCTTGGGGACTTTACAATTCACTTTAATACAATTATAACATGGATCACAAGAATGTAGAATCCATTCGCTTTTTAAAAAAACGCACCTGTAAAATCCCATTCAAAACCGGAGATTATTAATTAGCTCCCACCCTTTCACGTCCACTTCTCCAGTATCCACCTCCTCCCCGTTCCCATCTACCCAATTACCCTTCTCTAGTGCCCCATTTCTGGTTCCAGTTGCCCCCGTCCCAGTCTAGGCCCCTGCAAACTGCTAGAATCCTGCAGAATCAGTGTTGGGACACACAGACAGGTCGATGCCTTTTCCCCTTTCTCTTGGGTTTGACGTGCACAAATATCCTTTGGCCTCCAGGACAAAGTGGGCTGTGTGAGGCTAACCATGTGTATTTCTAAGGCTCTACATTATACCCTGTGATGCAGGGACACAGTCTGAACTGGGATGCTCTCCCCAAACACTGTAAAGGGAGGATTTTTTCTCCAGGGACAGAGGCCAGTGGGAGACTGAATATTGGGGCCTCATTATCAGCATCAAAAAGTGCTACACGCCCCTCTTTGTAGTCCAGATAAATCCCAATCATTCTGGGCCATTCAGCAAGGGAGAGGGGGATCTTGGAGACGGTGAGGGCCAGGTACTGAGTCCCACATTGACCCACCACCCAGATGCCTTCCTCCGGGTTAACACTGACCCGTCCCTTTCTCCTCACAGATTCTCTGGCCACCCCTACAGCCCAGGATCCCCCATCCTCCACCTCCACATACCAGTAATGCCTCCCCAAGAAGAAGCCTTCCATGCCCAGCATGCAGTGAGAAGAATCAAATCTCTTGGGATTGTCGGGCACGTGCTGGCGTGTGTCTTCCCATCTCATGCTTTTCCCATCGTCAGACAGGACGAGGCGGGATGAGCCATGTCTGGATCCAAAGTCACATCCGCTGGAGGGGACCAAGAGAGAATCAGAGCGTTAGGGGCAGAGCTCAGCCCTGGGGGTGGCTGGGACCATTTCTCACACTCCCCAGCAGCCGCATCCTGGCTGGGGCCCTCCCTGATTTCCTGCTTCTCTGTCCCGGATTACAGCGAGTTTGGGGCGGAGCAGGGATTTCACTGCGGCTCCCACTTCCCAGGCACTAGAGGTGCTGTCACAGCTGCAGTTTTGGCTGCAGATTCTGCCTCTCTGCTTCCCACCCTGCTGCCCCAGTCCTACCCACAGAGCTAGGGAGAGTGGAGGCAGGACCGGCCTTAGAGGTGGGTGGGCTGGGTTGCCGCTCAAGATGCGGTATTTAAGGGGACACCTGACTGGTACCTCCTACTCCCTGTCCTGCCGACAGCCAGTGCTTAATTTGTGCCAGGGCTGAGCACCGGGCACTCTTTCAATACAAATTAAGCACTGAGAAAGGCAGAGGGGCATGGATGGGGGGGCCAGTGGGGTCGGGGCGATTGGGTGGTGAGGCACCTGTGGGGCCAGAGGCACCAAAAGACAATTTTCCCAAAGGCTAGGGGAGACTAAGCCTCCCTAACCCAGGCTGGGGCCCCACCCATGCTCCATCCCAAGGCCCTACCAACATTCCCTGAAGCCAGCAGGGACTTAGCTTGGACTGGAGGCCAGGTGTGGCTGGCTGGGGCAGCTTGTGCGGTGCAGCTAGGGTGACCAGATGTCCCAATTTTATAGGACAGCCCGATTATTGTATCTTTTCCTTATATAGGCTCCTATTACCCCACACCCTGTCCATTTTTCACACTTGCTATCTGGTCACCCTAGGTGCAGCTGGGCTGTCAGGGCTTCGTCAGCACAGGGAGGCAGGGCGAGGGGCTAGCCTCCGCAAAGGGGGGTTCACCTGCCACCCATGCACCCAGGGCACCATTTTCCCTAAGGCCGGCCCTCAGAGAAGGGACACTGCATCGGCAGCCTGGGTGGGTCCCTCAGCCAAAAGGTAGAAGTAGAGAAAAGGATAGCCCAGGGGGATGCAGGGTGAAAGGAGGGATCGGGGTGGTAGGTGAGGCCATTGGGGAGGATACAACTGCTCTATGGGAAAAAGAAATTTTGATAATACTTATGAATTATTTGTAAAGAAACATTTTCGAAAGTAACTGTGTTTGAGAGAGAGAGAAAACACCTCTCACTTTCCAACCAGCTCTCATCCTATGTTCTAGTCCCAAGGAATCTCTTCTGAGCCAGCATTTCCCAAACAGTGGGGGTCCGACCCAAAAGGGGATTGCAAGACCATTGAGGGGGGGGCTCGCAAGAGTGGTGGTTGTGGCTCCCAGCTCTGAAGGCAGCGTCGCCGCCAGCAGCAGCACAGAAGTAAGGAAGGTGCGGTGTGGAGGGGTCATCATTTTTTGAGGGGGTCATCACAGCCTGAAATATTTTCAAAGGGAGTCCTAGCCGAAAAAAGGTTGAGAACCTCTGCTCTAGGCCCTTACAGAGTTCAGTAATGACAACATCATGGTTTACTGTTATTGTCTGGACTTTACATGAACAGCTAATTGGTCTAACTCCTCCCACTGTCATATGTCAAGTTCCCCTCTTCCCAGATCCCTTCTCTGTACCTTGGAATTTCCTCAGAGTCTCCTTTAAAGCAATAGATTTATGAGAGATGCTGCTGGGGGTTTTCTCTGCCTCAGGAGAAACCTCCTCTGGTTGCGGGACCTTCCCCAGCTCACACCTGGAAAGAAAGATTCATCTAATTCATTATTTAGTTTATGCCTTATTCTCCATCGTTCGTTTGCTTTTTTTTTTTTTTTTTTTTTAAATTTTCCCCATGACTTTTATGCCATGAAACCCCGCTGTCCTGACAGGACTGGGGTGAAACCCTGATCCCAGTGAAGTCCATAGCAAAATTTCTTATGACTTCAGCAGGGCCAAGATTCTACCCCTAGACTGCCTTTGTGTATCCCAGCCTCAGGGTATGTCTTCTCTACCAACATTAAAGCACTGCTGTGGCAGTGCTTTAATGTGGCTGTGTAGTCGTGGCCCCAGCTCCAGCTCTCTCCCAGTGCTGTAAAAAATCCACTCCCACGAGGGGAGTAGCTCCCAACGCTGGTGCCCTATCTACACTGCCACTTTACAGAGCTGAAACTTGCATCATTCATTGGGGTATGTTCAGTGAAGAGCTGCCATAATCTTAACAACTGGTTCCCTTCTCACCCCACAAGGGGGTCGTGACCCGCCCCCACCCTCTAGGACTTCTGCCCCATCCACCCGCCCTTCCCTGTCCCCTGACTGCCCTACCCAACCCCTCCTCATTTCTGATGCCCCCCGGGACCCCTGTCCCATCCAACCACCCCTTCTCTATGTCCCTTGACCGCCCCAGGAACCTCTGCCCCTGACTGCCTCCCACTGCCCCATCCAACCCCTCCTCCTTCCTGACTGCACCCCTGTGACCCTTGCCCCCATTCAACTCCCTGCCCTCTGACCACCCTGACCCCTATCCACTCCCTCCACCCCCAACCACCACCCCGAACTCCCCTGCCCTATCCACACACACACACACACACACACACACCGCTCCTTGCCCCCTTACCGTGCTGCCTGGAGGTGGCTGGTGGCACTACAGCCGTGCCTCTCAGCTGGAGCCGGGCCATGCCACTGCACAGCGCCTGGAGCAGTGGGTCAGGCTGAGCTTGCAGCCCCCACACTTCTTGCAAATCAGCTGTTCATGCAGAAAGCCTAGGAGGGCTGAGAAGCAAGTGGCAGCTTCGCGCTCAGGCCCAGGGAGGAGGTGGTGAGTTGGGGCGGGGAGCGGTTCCCCTGCATGTCCCCCTCCCTGGGTTACCTGCTGCAGTTGTTAAATTTAGAAGCCCCTTTAGAACTGGTTGTCCCGCACAGGACAACCGGTTCTAAAAGGGCTTCTAAATTTTATAATCGGTTCCCG
This sequence comes from Chelonoidis abingdonii, assembly GCF_003597395.2. NCBI lineage: Eukaryota > Metazoa > Chordata > Testudines > Testudinidae > Chelonoidis > Chelonoidis abingdonii. The sequence continues at coordinate 17,917,057 of NC_133793.1, read as the reverse complement.
TGAACCAGTGAGAACCAGTTCCAGCTCACCACTGGGTGTGTTTTTTCACACTCCTGACCAAGTAAGTTTCATTGTTGTAAGGTGGCCGTGTAGCAACCCCTCAGATGAAGCTTCCCTAACAGAGTTTTATTCCTGTGCTTTATATATGGACCAGACAAAACCCATCTGAACCCACGGCCAATTTGATCCTTGGATTTCCTGCTGCGATTTACCAATAAGTGGGCAAAAAATATGACGTCTGTGCTGTACATCTTTGTGATGTGGCCATTTAAGCGCTTGGAAGTGGACTGAGAGAAAGCCACAGCTCCAGCTTGCCTCATGCGTCACCCAAAAGTTATCAGGTAGCCAAGAATTTTGCTCTCAGCCAGTAGAGAGATAAACATACATAACTGGAGATCATCAATTTTTAAAAAATGATCTTCTTGCTCTATGTTCACATAAATCTTGTTTCACTACGAGAGCCACTGTGTGTTTGGAAATTCACTCTGCCTTCTTTCTAGGAGGAGGAAAGCATCCAAGTCTCCTCATTCGGAGGGACCTGCAAGGTAAGGCTTTCTGGAGCGTAGGACACCGACACTTGTCCTAATCAAAAGGGCAAGGAAGGAGGGATCCTTTCCCAGTGAGGTGTATGGCAGGACAGGCGCTGGCTTCCTCATCTCCCGGGAGTACTCAACCCACGCTCTGCCCCACTCAATCCCTTCCCACAAAACCCCGCCCCAGCCCACCTCTTCCCACCGCATTCCACCCCTTCTCTTGAGTGCGCCCCACCCTCTCTCTGCCCCCTCCACCCTAGTGCGTCCTGTACGTCGCTGAACAGCTAATCCGCAGTGGGTGGGAGCTGCTGAGAGGGAGGGGGAGGAGCTGATCAGCGGGGCTACCGGTGGGTGCTGAGCACTCTCTAATTTTCTTCCGTGAGTGCTCCAGCCACAGACCACCCATGGAATCGGCGCCTATGGTATGGAGTGTCTCTTACCTTTTTGTTCATTGCCCAGCATAATGGAGCCCTATTAGTCTGTGGTTTGGGGCCCCTAAATACTACCACAATACAAACCAATAATAAGAACAGAAGGGAAACTTGTGAGTGAGAGTGAGAAGGAGCCACATACCTGCTCAAGGTGCTCAGACATCCTAGAAGGGGAAGGAAGAGAAGGAACCTTAGTGAAATCAAAGAGATGAAACGCAAACCAATCTCGGTAGCTGTTTAGATGAGTTCAGGATATAACTTTAGGGCTCTTCTTTGTACCTAACTGCTTAGTCCATTGTGCCCCTTCCTTCGAGTAGGCTAGAAGAGAAGCAAACTGAAATCCGCTCTTTAGGCCAGGGGTTAGGGTGTGTCTCTCTAAGGTGGGGAACCCCTGTCACATCTCTTCTTCTCATCAGATAGGGATTGAACCAGAATTTCTTACCTCCCAACCGAGTATCTTAATTACTGAGCTAAAGGTTACAAGGGCAAGCTGACTCTGCCACCAGCGTGGCTTTGTTGGGCACTAGTTACCCACCTGACTCTTTTCCACAAGAACGATTTAAGCACCAGAAGCCACCAGTCTCCAGGTAAGGGGTTCCCATTTGCAAAGGCCAAGTGTCTCCGCTGCAGTCCAGATTTGAGCACCTCTCTTTGTAAGAGAGGTGGGCGTGAGACACACCCATCTCCTGGGCATCTCCCATCAGCCGGCTTTGGTGGCCCCTTGCCTAGCATGCTGGCTTTTGTGGCTCCCGTTCTTCGGTGCCTAGCTCTGCCAGTGCCTCATGCAGGGAGCCTGGGGGCCTAACGTTGTGGATCCCACTGTTGTCATAGTGATTTTCTAAGGACCTGAAAGTTAGGCCTTGCAATGACAAGTCCCTTTGGGATCCAGGTTTCTTTGCCCCAGTCCACTCCATCTGTAAATTTCACCTAATAATCCTTCCCTAAGAAGACGATCAATGCATTTATTTTGGGGAGGCATGCAGGTCCGATGGTCATGGGGGACATTTGAGTACTTAGATAGGTTACATTTGATTTAAAATACCCAGCTTCTCCGAACAATGAAGCAAATAACAATACTAATGGATAGAAAGAGTAAAAAATTATATTTCAGCTGCATAACTTGTGATTTCTACTCTAGTGTTTGACTCCTGGACTCCAAGGCTCTTGCGTACCAAGGATCCAGTATCTCACCTGCAGGAATTCACTCGCTGGCTGCTGGCACTTCCCCTCTAGCTCGCTGATCATGTCATTTAGACAGGAAATCTCCTCCAAGAGTTTGGCAATGTTCTCATCCCTTCTCTATCTCCTTGTCCAGCTCTTCCAATTGGGCCAGCAGGAGTTGCTCTTGTTCCTAAAGGAACTGCCGCAGCTGCTCAAATTCAGACAGAATCTTCAGCCTCTCTGTTTCTACCTGCTCCTGTAATGAGGAAGGGACACGGCAGGGCAGGCCCCACAGAGTGAGTCACCTGGGGCCAGATCTTCAGCTTGTTTAACTCTACGAACATCAAGGCAGCTCCGCCAATTCATGGCAGCTCCAGATGAGACCCTGGGTACTCAGTGGGGAGGGGGAAGGGGTATTTTATTGCAACCTTAAATAATGCTTGAGAGAAACTTTCCCATAAATACATAACGGCCAGACTGGGTCAGACCAGAAGTCCATCTAACCCAGTATCTGTCTTCTGACAATGGCCAATGCCAGGTGCTTCAGAGGGAATGAACAGAACAGGTGATCATCAAGTGATCCATCCCCTGTCACTCATTCCCAGCTTCTGGCTACCAGGCTAGGGACACCATCCCTGCCCATCCTGGCTAATAGCCATTGATGGACCAATTCTCCAGGAATTTATCTAGTTCTCAGTATTGTTAGGGGGAAAGATTTTCCTACAGTTCCCTGCTGGCTGTAATCTGATTGGTGAGTCTATGTGCCTGGCATGAGAGAGTCTGTGACCTTTCAGGTAGGTCCCTGAAGGAGAAGTTAAGACAGGACTCTGAGGTTATATCCACACAGCAAAGAAAAACCTGCAGCTGACCTGTGCCAGCTGACTTGGGCTCGCAGGGCTCGGGCTGCAGCAAAGGCACCAAATCCATGGGTGCTCCAGGGCTGGAGCACTTACAGGGAAAAAAGAGTGGGTGCTCAATACCCACCAGCGGCCCCATTGATCAGCTCCTCCTCCTCACACAGCGCCTCTTACACGCCAGTGATCATCTGTTCAGTGGCGTGCACGATGCGCTGGGGCGGGGAGGGGGGAAGCGGGGGCAGGAAGAGGCGCAGCGAGGCTGGGGCGCACTCGGGGGAGGGTGTGGAATGGGGCAGGGCCTTGGGGGATGGGGAGAAGTGAGGGTGGGCATGGGGCAGAGCGGGGGTCGAGCACCCCCAGTGAAAACAGAAAGTCGGTGCTTCTGGGCTGCTCTTTCATTGCTGTGTAGACTTCAGGGCTCAGGGTGGAGCCTGAGCTCTGGGACCCTTCACTTCTCAGGGTCCTAGACCCCCAAAGCCTGAGCCCAGCGAACCTGAGTCAGCTGGCATGGGCCAGCCATGAGTGTCTAGTTACTGTGTAGACAGACCTGGATGACAATGAGAGTGAGAGAGGCTGGGGGAAGCAAATAAACAAAAAAGAATGAGACAAAAGAGAACTCAACAGACAGCTTAACCCTCTAACACATGGGTAGGCAACTTATGGCACGCGTGCCAAAGGTGGCACGCGAGCTGATTTTCAGTGGCACTTACACTGCCTGGGTCCTGGCCCCTGGTCCGAGGAGCTCTGCATTTTAATTTTATTTTAAATGAAACTTCTTAAACATTTTTAAAACCTTATTTACTTTACCTACAACAATTGTTTAGTTGTATATTATAGATTTATAGAAAGAGACCTTCTAAAAACATTACTATGTATGACTGGCGCACGAAACCTTAAATCCGAGTGAATAAATGAAGGCTCGGCACCGCACTCCTGAACGGTTGCCTACCCCAGCGCTAATACATTAACTCAGGAAATCCGGATAGCTGCCCAGCTCCCAGAAATGCCCAAACACATAAACATCTAGGGGTGCAAACAGGAACCCTCAGAAATTCCTGGCCTGTCCAAACACAGACACACAGGCCCAGACTGAGCCTCGACTCCACAGGGATTGGGGGAGAACAGGCACTTTCTGTATCACACGAGCTGCCTTGTGCCCCTGGAGCAGATGTGATGCTTCTGGCTGCTTAGGAGAGGGAAACGAGGCAGCCAGGCCATGGCCTCATGCCTAGTGCAAGCCAGTCCAGGATCACACACTGCATCTCTCCCCCTTCACATATCAGAGTCCAGGGGCATTTTCACCAGCCTGAGTACAAGACACATAGTATCTGCCACAGTCCAGCCAGCAGAGATGGGACATCCCCAAAGGGAACAGAGAAACACAGGATCTCACTCAGTGACACATGGTCACAGCATGAGACCCAGACTCTCCCACCCCCACACTACCAGATACCCACCCTGGGAGGGACATGCACCTACATGTCCTTGCTGGATAATAACAACTGGTACCTGCCAGATGCTCCCAGATTCTTGCCTCTTTGGTCAGTTTCAATCCCATCAGCTTTTCTCTCTCTTCCTTCAGAATCTGTAATTGGTTCTGAATTTTTTCCTGAGCAAAGAAATAATGTTGAGTGTTCAACTTTTTTCCCCTTCTTTGGATAGCAGTTTAGGGAGAATGCAGTCCCTACATACTACAACCCAGCTGCACAGATATGACTGCATTTGTTTAAACTTTTTGCAGCTGATTTAACTCAAAAGGAGAAAATGATTCCACAGCCATGCATAGTTGGCTACCAGGTTTGTCTCCTCCAATTCACTGGACTGTTTTACTGGTTACTGATGTTACCATCTTGGTCTGTATGATCCTTGCCCCCCTGGCCTCTGAGATATCACATGTTTGGGAACCAAGAACTGAGTGATTCCTTTGTCAGGAATAAAATGCGAGATGCAGAGAAAGGAAAAGAATGGCCATTGTTCAGCAAAACACTGAAACACATGCTTGTGTTAGATCAGTGGTCTACAACGTTTTTACATACAAGATCGCTTTTTGAATTTAAGATCAACCCAGGATCTACCCACCCCTTCCCTGAGGCCCTGTGGTGCTCACTCCATTCTGCCCTCCCTCCATTGCTCGCTCTCCCACACCCTCACTCACTTTCACCAGGCTGGGGCAGCAGGTTGGGGTGCAGAGGGTGCAGTCTCTGGGCTGGAGCTGAGGGATTTGGCGTGTGGGAGGTGGCTCCAGGTTGAGCCTGGAGCAGGGGATTGGGGTGCAGGAGGGAGTAGTGCAGGTTCTGGGAGGGAGCTTGGGTGCAGAAGGAGGCTCCAGGCTAGGGCAGGGGGTTAGGATGCAGGAGGGCGTGAGGGTGCAAGCTCTGGGAGTGAGTTTGGGTGCGGGTTCAGGGCTGGGGCAGGGCGGTGGGAGGAAGTGTGAGGTCTGGGAGGGAGATTGGGTGCAGGAGGAGACTCTGGGTTGGGGCAAGGGTTGGGGTTCAGGAAGGGGTGCGAGGTGGCTCCCAGTTGACTGTGCAGCGGGTCTAAGGGAGGCTCCCTGCCTGTCTTGGTCCCATATCGCTCTGGGAAGCAGCTGGCATGTCTCTGCAGCCCAGGGGGGAGAGGGCAGCAGGCAATTCCATGCGTTGCCACTGGCCCTGACCCCCACAGTGCCAACTCCACAGCTCCCATTGGCCGGGCACTATGACCAATGGGAGCTGCGGGGACGGTGTTTCCAGGCGCAGGCAGCTCACAGACACCCATTGCCCCTTCCCCTCAGATGCCGCAGAGACATGCATCTGGGAGTGACGTGGGGACAGGGCAGGAAGGGACCCTGCTTAGACCCACTGTGCTGCCTGACTTTTAGCAGCCAGAGATCGCAATTGACTGACAGAGGCTCCAGGATTGACCAGTCTATCACGATCTACCGGCTGGTGACCACTGCGTTAGATTAAGGGAATAGCTCCATTGTCTTCAGTCAGACAATTCATGCTCTTAAAATTAAGCTTGTGCCTAAGCGTTTTGCTGAATTGAGCCCTGTATTAGCGCTGTCGGTTTTATTCAGCTCCTGAGCAATGTCATTTTGAACAGAACTATTAGGTAGCAAAAGTTCAGCGTCACTTTGATCCAACACCCAGAAGTAATTTAGCAAGAGGTTGAGAACAGAGATCAATTAACGTAAGTGTGTCATTTCCTATCTTCTTAATGGTATGTGTGTGTGTATATATACACACACAGGAAATGAAGCATTCAGATTAAACTAGCGAGAACCCTAAATACGTGCAAGTCTAGACATTCACAGTGGAAGATCCCATTCCATGTGATGCTTTACTTATTTAAACTCCTGCCTGTTACAACAGACTGGGCTTCCCTACCTTGTACTCCTGGGCAGCCTCCTCTATGGGAACCACCGTGTGAGCTCTGTGACCCTGGGACTCTCGGCAGATCACACAGATGGGGGCTTGATCCTCCTCGCAGAACAGCTTCAGGGTCTCCTGGTGTTTCTCACACACTCGCTCGCCTCCTGAGCCTTTGGCTGCCTGTAAGCTCAGCCACTTGGCTATTTCAATAATTTTCGCCAGCTCCCTGTTGGGTCTGAAGTTTCTCTGCTGGGCAGTTTCTCTGCACTGGGGGCAGGAGAAGTTGGTATCCGATTCCTCCCTGTAGTTAGTGATGCAGGCCTGGCAGAAGTTGTGCCCGCAGTGGATAGACACCGGCTCTTTGAAATACTCCAGACAGATGGAACAAGATGCTTCATCCTGGAGCCTCTGTACAGGGCTGTCTGCAGCCATGGCTCCCAGCGGGAGAAAGTGACAGGTTTCATTTCACTTTCCTGCCTCTAGACTACAGCTGCAATTGGGTGTTTGTACACTTAGGATCTTTCTCATTGGCTGAGCTGCGAGGGAAACCTGTTTGATTTTCAGGCTCTGGAGACTGTGCAGAGAAATGCAAAGCTTTCTGTGAAGCGACCAATATTAAATTCCCCCAGGCAAACAGCAGTGCTGAAGTAGGGGGAAAGTGATAAATCTTTCTGTTTTTCTTTAAGAGGCATTTCTCCCACTGAAACCTACAGGTTCATTTACTGACTTCTGCAAATCACCCGTGGAGAATTAGCACTGACTGGCTGAATTCACTCGAAACTCACAATGCCCTTCAGCTTACAGCACTAATGGAAGGGGCACAGGGTGGAAATCAGGCTTTTCTGGTGGCCTGTTTTCCAATTGAGAAGAAGGGACAAGAGGGAGCCAGGAGATGAGGAACTTGACTCTACAGACGCTGGGTGAGAGGTCACTTACATCAGATAGTTAAGGACAAGAGGGAAGGAGGAAGAGGGAAGCAAAATGATCAAATTCCAAACGCCTCCAGCGAGTCACAGATTAATTCAAAGCCCAGAGGAAACCACTGTCATCTAACTTTCTGTTTCACTTCGGCCATAGAATGTGCCTCAAAATAATTCCCATAGGATTTAGAGCAGAGTTTTTAGTAAAACACCCAAGCTTGATTTTAAAATAGGCCAGTTGTGGAAAATCCAGCACAACCCTCAGTGAATTGCTTCAAACTCTGACATTAAAGACGCTCCTTGCCTTATTTCCAATGTGTATTGGTCTACCTTCAACTTCCAGCCATTGTCTGCTCATAACCTTTATCTGGTAAAGTGAAGATGGAGGCTTGCTGCAGCAAGGCTACAGAGCTCTCCGAGGTTCCCCCTGCCCCGCATCCCTATCCTGCCTTGCTGTTGTCAAGGGAGCTCTGTGAGGTCACAGCCGCCTCATTCATAGAATCATAGACTATTAGGGCTGGAAGGGACCTCAGGAGGTATTTAGTCCAAGCCCCTGCTCAAAGCAGGACCAATTCTCAACTAATTGTCTTTGCTCAATGGGCTGAGTTCCTGGCAAAAGCTTTTGTGAAGTCATGGCCAGCCCAGCTGGATGTTGAGTTGCACCCCGGATCACCCTACTTGCTTATTATTGATTCTGGGGAGCAAGCAGGCTACCCAGTAAAACAGCAGAGCCTGTTTCGCACCCAACACTGAGTTTTTCAAAGAAGCATCGGTTTTGAAACAATTCTGTCTCCTAATCTGGCATCTATTTCACGGGCTATGAAATTTCACACTCTTAGCACCCTATTAAGCTCAATTGCGTGTAATTCACTAAAAGGCACCTTCCCAACCAGTTATGATGGTAGGACACCAGGAAACAGAAACTCCACCTCTCCCCTGGGTAATTTGTTCCAGTGGCTAGTCTCCCTCACTGTCAGAATTACATTTGAAATTGACAACCTCTGAGAAGGGCCAAATTTATGACAATCTTTTAAATAATTTAAATAGAAGAGAAAAAATAACATTCAGTACAAAATGTTCACTGCCAAGTTTTTCAAACAGTTGCACCACTGATATGATAGTTAAGGCCCTGGAAGCAAAGTTAGCTGAAATGCTAACCCAGCTTTGGGCAGCAGTTGCTTCCTTGCAAGGTGCAGAAAATATTGTCTTCCTTTCAGTTTATTCAAATCGTTCAGTTCAATGGACTAGTTTGTTGAAATAGAAGAAAGCCATTGGGAATTCACAACACAGGCAAACTTGTTTTCCTCCTTCAATCTATAGATAAAAACTAGGGGATAGATCTACTGGTTCATCAATCTAGAAACACGTGGAGACAAGAATGTATCATTTCAGTTCACTAACCATACATCAAATTGCCTTTGTTTAAGAAATCAGTTAGTTTGAAATGCAAAACATTTTGATACAACTTCTTTCTTATGCTTCTCTTTCTAGCTCTGGCATGACCTTCCTGTGTGACCAAAGAGAGGTCTCTTCTTTTCTCTTTTCCTTGGTATCACGGGGGATGGAGAAAATTCTCTCAGTCCTAGCAGGGGAGAGATTTGAGCAAGTCAGACGTGTTAAGGGCCTCGTGCTCTAAAGGACAGTGGGTGATTGTTGTTTGGGGCAAGAATCCAAACGGATTTGTTACATGTCCCCCAACCAAAGCCAATAACACACCTCTGTATTTTCAGTCATGAATTAGACCTTCTCAGCACCCCTCTGTCTCCTGCAGCCTTCAGGTGTTCCTTGGATTAGGGAGGCTTGGATACTAAGAGAACTGGAATTCTTCTACCGGTTTCCTGGCTGTTACTAGCCCATGACGGTCTCAGTCTGGCCTCCAAGGCCCACACTAAAGATCAGGATGGGTTGATTTCACTCAAAGTTTTTTCTATTTGCATTTTTGAATTATTTTCCTAATGAAAGATTGATTCTCATGAAATCTTAGAGCTGGCAGATGACAGAACAAGGAGAAATGATCTCAAGTTGCAGTGTGGCAGGCTCAGATATTAGGAAAAACTTTTTCACTAGGAAGGTGGTGATGCCTTTGACTCCGCTAGGATAGAGTCTCCTATCTTGTATCTATGTCTAGAGCCTATATTTTTTCTTACCCTCTACACAGATGACAATGTCTTTGAAAAAAATCCACGCGGGAATGACAAACACATGCACTGAATCTCCTGCACACCAAAGTCTCTTGGTCCTCAGTGAGAGACCATGAGATGGAGGCTTGCTGCAGCAAGGCTACAGGGCTCTCCGAGGTTCCCCCTGCCCCGCATCCCTGTCCTACCTGGCTGTTGTCAAAGGAGCTCTGTGAGGTCACAGCCGCCTCATCATCTTTCCCCATTAGGCTGAGTTCCTGCCAAAGGCCTTTGTGAAGTCACTGCCACACCCACCTTTCTCTGGCCAGCCCGGCTGGATGTTTGAGCTGCACCCTGGATCACCCCACTTGCTCATTATTGATTCTGGGGAGCAAGCAGGATACCCAGTAAAACAGCAGAGTCTCTTCCTCATCCCACACTGAGCTTTTCATAGAGGTTATGAAACAAGTCGATCTCCTAATCTGGCCTCTATTTCACAGGCTATGAAATTTCACATACTTTGCACCATATGAAGCTCAATTGTTTGTAATTCACTAAAAGGCACCTTCCAGAATGAGAGGCAGTTGTGACGTGAAGACACCAGGAAACAGAGACTCCACCTGTCCCTTCGGTAATTTGTTCCAGTGGCTAGTCTGCCTCACTGTCAGAAATGTGTGCCTACGTCTCATTCGAACTTCTCCGGCTTCAGCTGGCAGCTGTTGGTTCTTGTTGTGCCTTAGCCCTGCCCCGTGAAATCCAATCTCCCCGTCTTGCTGGGACCCCCCAGCCAGGAGAACCCAGTAGGGGCCTCCTAGCTGTTTCTCTGCCCGGCTGGGGACAGGGCTTCCTCTCTGTGGGGATATCAGATGCACCTGCAGAGACAATGCAGAAGTGAGTGTGCTGCATCAGACCGGCGCTGGGCTCAGGACTTTGGTCTTGGCAGCTTCTGCTCCAGTCACATCTCTGGGTGCCTGGACTCAGAGCTTCTGGCCCCTTGTGGGGTCAGTCAGTGCTGGGCACCAGGCTCAGGACTTTCATGCCCCTCCCCACTCTTGCTGGCGCTGTGTGCCTGAGTTCACGGCTTCTGCCCGAAGTCTACCATGAGGGCTTGAGGCTTCCCTTGCAGTTCCTTCTGGGGCTCAGGAGTCCATTTCTCTTGATGCCCTGAAAATGGTAGGAGCTGAGGTGCTCCCAAGTAGTAGGTAGGAGCTGAGGTGCTCCCAACAGCAGGGACCCACCTGCACATCTGGGAACCCCCTCTAGCTTCAGAAAGGTTGCTGGCTTCTGCCCTTGGAGCCCAGGTCTGAAGGCAGCACATAAGTGAGGGTGACAATGCTGTGACCCCCCACAATAACCTCTGAACTCCCCCATTCTCCCAGTTTGGTCCGGACCCCCATGGTTGTAATACCAGGAAATGTCAGGTGGAAACATCAAAATGGTGACATTGGTCAATTTCAAGGCCAGAGGGTTTGTAAATTAGTCAAAGTGAGCCCTGGATGTGGTAGGGACCTGGCTGTTATGGAGGCCCGAGCAGGTTTGCACTCCCCGTTCTCCTGAAAGGCCATGGAGAATTCCTCCTGCCTAAGAAACTTCCCAGAATAAGCTACCAGGACTGGGGGGAAATGAAGGGAACCAACCAAAGCCTGAACTAGGATGAAGAGCATTGACCCAAGCTGTGTTTGAACCCCTCCACTCCCACCTGCCTGCCTGCAGTGAAATGGCCAGAGAAGCACTGATTTCTAGTTGTGAACTTGCTACAGACCGTGGGCTTCAGCACAAGCCGTACAGCCCATACTCTGAACTCTTGGATAAACAGCAAAGCTGGCTTTTCTGAAACCTTTCCCCCCAGTGCTCTGCATCCACTTGGGATTTTGCCCAGCAGAGGCTGATGGAGGGGAGGGGAAGGGAGAGAAGGCCATGCAAATATTGTGGCATCTGCACTACCCCCCAGACACACACACAACTATGCAGGGCATAATATCCAGGACAGTAAATTATTTGGCCATAACCTACCAAATCCTCAGTGTTGAAAGTCCAGTTTCTCTAGAAAACAATGGGAGGGAGGGGTTAGAGAGTTGCAGTAACCACCTGGACTTTCAGTCTCTGGCCAGGCGCATCCCCCTCTCCAGAGTTTTCACTGCTATCGTCTCCAAACTGGTCCTCCTGATCTAATGTGAGGTCACATCCTGACCATTAAGGACATTAGCAGAATGTTCCCTCTTCCCAGCTGCAGCATCACCCTCGTTATCCTGCCTTATAAGGATCCCGCTAGGGCATGACAGGCTCTTTGATGAGGGACCTTGACAGCGCTCAATCGAGATTTGAATTGGACGGGCACGTGCAGGTGAATTTCCTGACTTTTTACTGGACTCCTGGACTCTCTCATGCTGCTGCTGCAAATGTTCCTTCTCGCTCAGTGCTGAGCAGCAAAATGCTCCTTGCCCTTTGTGCGACACACAGACGTCTAGTCCTGCTGCTCTGAAAGAAACCATCTTCACAGCTCTAATCCTGGCAGATATTGATTAAAATCTTGCCATGCTTCTCTAAGTGTATTTGTGATTGGACCTGCTTCTTGCCAGGGGGGATTTTCAGATAGATGAACTGCATGAAACAGAGCGAAAGACAAAGAGAAGCATCAATATGTCTAAGAACTTGAACAATTTTTGAAGACCTTATATTGGTGTCTAACTACCTCCTGCTGCCGGGAGATGCAACTAGTATTTTAATGACACACACACCCTGCTTGTGCCTGACCTAAGATTCAGGAGGGATAGCTTAGTGGTTTAAATATTAGTCTGTTAAACCCCGCGTTGTGAGCTCAATCTTTGAGGGGGCTGTTTGGGGCAAAATTCTGTCCTTTGACTATCAGCTTGGACCAGATGACCTCTTGAGGTCCCTTCCAACCCAAATATTCTATGAATTCTGTTTTCTCATGTTGGCAGAACAAATAAACCCCATCTCCCATTACGAAATCCATTTGAGTTCAAGAAAGAGATCTCTATTTTGCAACAAGTTTCATCATTACAGGGAAAAGACTAAGGTGAGTGGTCTATTTTTCTTTCAGTTCTAATACTGAAGGAGATCTCCAAAATCCATTCTGTCTACCAAGAGAAAAGATTGTTTTTCTGTTCTCGAAGTGCTGATGCTTTTGACCCTAAAATGTTGTCTTCATTTTCTCTCGCAAAATAACTTGCTGTGAAATTGGACCAACTGCCTAAACTATCCTGAACACTGCATGTCAGAGTTTGGGAATATCAGGATAGATCATCATCTGGCATCAGTTGTCACAGATCCATCAGCATCAGAAGAGCAACGGTGATTTATACCAACTGAGTGTCTGGTCCATTGTGCTGTACTGAGTTAAAAGATTTCATACGCTGTGCATATGAAGATTAAAATAGTCTGTTTAAAATTATCCCTTGGTTTTAAAGAATCTTTTTTAATGGAGGGTTTTTTCTTTTTTTTCCCCTAAAAATGTGCTTCATTTATGTGAATATCAAATATTCTCATTTAAAATTTCTCAGAGTGGGTTTTGTGCTGGTGAAATATTCCCTGTCGACAGCCATGGAGAGAGAAGATGGTGAATAAAGACAGTATAGTATGCAATGGGCTTCCCCAGTGCACCATTCTCTGCCCTCATGGAAGGTCTCATGGGTTCATGGTGGATACACACCGATAATGGAATGAAATCTCTCTTGCATAGTTGAGTTTTCTTCTTAGTTTGAAGCGGGAGAAGGAACAGGAACTTCTGGACCCACCAAGCTTCCAAAGGAACCATCTTTCTTGATGCTGTTTGACCTGCAAATCATTGTGGCCCTTTAGGTGGAGATTCTCTAGGAAGCTGCTTTATGACTCTGCTAAAGAATTATCTTCTGAGAAGGACAAGCTGGTCCTATCACGGTCTCTACTCGCTCACAGTAAATTATAGAGATTTTTAGCCGTAGGTTGACCAGGATGATAAGATATTGCGTGTGAGCAAGAGAGAGAGAGAGAGAGATGTTTTACTAAGTATTCATTAGGATTCTTTCCTTTGGAGGTGGAAGCTATTCCAAACTCATTTGCTGCCTCTGCTTCCCCACTGTAGAACTCCAGTTGTAGGTTGTACAAGAAGCCAGAGCAGGCATGAGGGTCTCACCCATCATTTTCATTCAGCTTCCGCTGCTTAACTTTGCTCTTCATTCATATCTCCTCAGTTAATATACATTGAACCAGTGTGAACATAATCTTACTGATTTCAACAAGAATGCTGGTTATTGAACTTATCAGAGTTTATTCCTATTTTGTGGTTTTAATTGACTTCTTATAAATAGCATAGCTCCTGGTTTAGTTATGGAAAGGTGCTAGAGTGCTAATATGAGGCTTAAATCTACCACTCCAAGCTCCCCCCTGCCATACATCAGGTGGGTGTGGTGACGCCTGGCCTTTTAGTTTCATAAGAAGAAAGTTATATTTGCAATTGCCAACTTTGCATTGTTTGGGGTTGGCATTTCTAAAATGCTGATTTGGGGGGAAAAAAATTGCAATTGTCAATTGCTTCGAAGCAAGCTGCCTTTGGAAATTCCAAAACGCTCACTTCCTTCTTTTTAAAGTCATTCTTTTTCTCTGCCATTGTCTTTCAGTTCAGTTTCTCTAAATAGCTACAGCATTAGTGTGATTTACTTAGAGATGAGATTTTTCACTTTACTAGCAATTTTGGCTCTTTCTACCTGAAAATGATTCTTGAATTAATTGCTTTTCTATCCCACATTACATCACAGTTAGGAGGGAACACGGCATTTGTAAGTGTTCTGGATATTGTGTTGTTACAACAAGGTAAGAGTTGATGATGTTTTAGGAGCAGTTTTGAAACCTGGAAATGATAACGGATATAATAATATATTAATATTACATCTGGTGGAAAATATCCTTTATTTTTCAATTGTCTATTTAATATAATGTTTTTTTCTCTTGATGTTTTCTGATGGGTTCCTATTATGGTTGAACGTGATTAGTCCGAACAGGACAATTGAAACTTGTGTGTGTGTGTGTGTGTACGTGCATGCATGCACATGCATTTTAATTTTTCACTTTGATAAGGTAAAGAATTGTAGAAATCTAGTTCCAAAATAGCCACCTTACTAGGAAAGAAGGCTTCCAGATGAGTGTGACTTTATGCTTCCGTTTCCATATGGAAATTTTGATTCCTATTTTTGGTGTTTCTTTGTTTCATGGAGAAATGCAAAAACTTTGTTACTGATGACCTTGTTCATAACCATAGATTGGCAATTCTGAAAAAAACTAGGAGCTGTAATAAAAAGCAGCCAAAGACGAGTTTGTGCAAAAGATGCATATCTCAGGGAAATGACTGAATATTCATGCAAATATATTGTTCACCATGTTTTTATTTGCAAGACTTTAATACTTTGAGATCATTTTGGTAAAGTGCTTTGAATGAAAAAGTCACCACTATTTTCAAGTTTACAGCAGGCTCAGGATCTGGCTCCATAACTTACTTAAAGAATTCAGGTAGGAGCCCACGTAGAGAGATGTTGGGGGGTCCAGCTTGTTTTGCTTGTCTGAGTTGGCCAGTGGATCGTTATTGCCATTTTGTACGGTGTTCTTTCATTAATAATCTGTGAGGATGGTGTGAACTGCACTCTCAGCAAAGTTTGCAGATGACACAAACTGGGAGGAGTGTAGATACGCTGGAGGGTAGGGATAGATACAGAGGGACCTAAATAAATTAGAGGACTGGACCAAAAGAAACCTATGAGGTTCAGCCAGGACAAGGGCAGAGTTCTGCACTTATGAGAAGAATCCCATTCCTGTACCAAAGGGCCAAAGGACCTAGGCAGTATTCTGCAGAAAAGGACCTAGGGGTTACAGTGGACAAGAAGCTGGATATGAGTCAACAGTGTGCCCTTGTTGCCAAGAAGGCTAACGGCATTTTGGGCTGTATAAGTAGGGGCATTGCCAGCAGATCGAGGGATGTGATCATTCCCTCTATTCGACATTGGTGGGACCTCATCTGGAGTACTGTGTCCAGTTTTGGGCCCCACACTACAAGAAGGATGTGGAAAAATTGGTAACAGTCCAGCGGAGGGCAACAAAAATGATTAGAGCTGGAGCACATGACTTATGAGGAGAGGCTGAGGGAACTGGGATTGTTTAGTCTGCAGAAGAGAAGAATATGGGGGGGTGGGATTTATTAGCTGCTTTCAACTACCTGAGGGGGGTTCCACAGAAGATGGAGCTAGGCCGTTCTCAGAGCTAGCAGATGACAGAACAAGGAGTAATGGTCTCAAATTGCAGTGGGGGAAGTTTAGGATGGATATTAGGAAACAGTATTTCACTAGGAGGGTGGTGAAGCACTGGAATGGGCTCCCTAGGGAGGTGGTGGAATCTCCTTCCTTACAAGTCAGGCTTAACAAAGCACTGGCTGAGATGATTTAGTTGGAAATTGGTCCTGTTTTGAGCAAGGTGTTTGACTAGATACCTCCTGAGGTCTCCTGCAATCCTAAGATTCTATGATTCTACTAATCAATTAAAGGGTGGCAAAGCTGTCACAAACAACTTGGGATTTTAGACTCTGCTTTCAATTTCCTGATTTCAGTGCATTCAAAATCTCATACTGAATAGTTCAGTAAAAAAGGATGTGTTTTTTCCTCTCTGAGTTCATGTTCATTTATAATTTGGTGCGAACTTCACTAATCTCTTTGCCTTGAAGATCTCCTGCTTTAGGGAGTGCAGAAGGTTCAAATACACTGAGTGTTACCTTGTCTTGCTTCTCACTCTGCTAGCTGGAAAGATGATAAAATCTGATCTTAACAAATAGCCTGACCCAAAGTGCACAATGGAAAACTCCCCTTGGCGTCAATTTGTTTTGGATCAGACCCCCTACAGTGAGTGGGAACACTACATTCCTAGGAAACTAGATGAAAATTGCCCTCCTCCCACAAAAAACAAACAAATCTCTTTTGCATTGAACTTTTCCATGGAAATGTCAGCATTTTTACAACAAATAAAATAATAATCAATACAAATATTGTTATTAGGGAGTCCTAGCAATGTAGGGGGGAAGGGACCTCATGCAGTCAAGTCAGGCTCCCCATGCTGGGGCAAGACCAAGTAACACCAAGTAAACATCCCAATGGGTGTTTCTCTGACCTGCTCTCAAACACCTTCAGCACTGAGTGGTCCAGATGTTGATCTGTCTAGCTGAAGTTCCTCATGCTTCCCTTCTCCTTTATAGGCCAGTCTTGTTGGTTTGACTACATCGCCCAGTTGCTCCATTTAAAAACCAAAATACTTCAGATTTCAGCCAAAATAGACCATTGCCAAAATAGTTTGGATTTGGGGTTTTATTCATAAAAGCTCAAAAATTTCCAAGGGAATAGGTGGGAATTCTGACGAGCTCGACATAAAAAACCTCTCTTAACAGGGAGGGTAATTAACCCTTGGGATGATTTACCAAGGGTCATGGTGGATACTCAGTTTACGGACAATTTTTAATTCAAGATTGGATGATTTTTAAAAAAACATGCTCTACTTTACAATAAAAACTATTGGAAAAAAATGATGACCTGTGTTATACAAACAATTACACTAGATTGAGGGGATTGAATTTATTGTCTGTGAACACCTTGGGATCCACAGACTATATCTAAGAGGTCTTCCAAAGGTTGTTGTTACCATAGAACACTGCTTTTCAGCCTGTGGTCCGTGGATTCCTAGGGGTCCACAGTTTATGTCTACAATTTCCATCTCCATTCAAAATTTTGGATTCATCTGCAAATTAGAAAAAAATCCACTAGTCTAGATAACCAAAATGGTTCCTTTGGGCTTTGGAATCTATGACTAAATTGAATTTCCGTTGTTTCGGCATCTTAAGACGTAGCACCAGACTCCACTGTACATCAGATTTATTGTTGCGGTACCCATTGCTTCTATCTCCTCCTCTGCCTCTTCTTTGACTCAGAGCGCAGTGACAGAAGAAATGACTCCCGGAAACTGCACCAGAGTGACTGGCTTCATTTTCCGGGGAATCACTGACAGTCTAAAGCTGCAAAACATCCTCTTTGTGTTCTTCTTTGCCATTTATTTCTGCACGCTGGTGGGGAATGTCTGGATGATTGTGCTGATTAGCATTAACTCCCAATTCCACAGCTCCATGTACTTTTTCCTCAGCAACTTGTCCCTCTTAGATGTTGTCTCCTCCCCTGTGATTGCCCCCAAGGCGATGCTCAGTTCCCTAGTGAAGAGTAAAGACATTTCTTTCTCTGAGTGTGTGGTTCAGTTTTTCCTCTTCTCCTTTTGTACCGATGAGCTTTGCCTCCTGTCTGTGACGGCCTATGATCGCTTTGTGGCCATCTGCAACCCATTGCTTTATTATGTCATCCTGTCCAAGAGAGTCTGCTTCCAGCTGGTGGCTGGATCTTCCCTATGCGCCTGTGTCAATGCCACTGTGCATACTTGTACTGTATTCAGTCTGTCCTTCGGCCACTCCAGTGTCCTCGATTGTTTCTTCTGCGATATTCGCCCACTCCAAGAAATCTCCTGCTCTGACTTTCATATCAATAAGCAAGTGCATTTCATCTTTGCATCCATTGAAACAATAAGCATCATTCTCATCATCCTCATCTCCTACACTTACATCATCTTTGCCATCCTGAGGATCCGCTCCATGGCAGGAAGGCACAAAGCCTTCTCCGCCTGCGCCTCCCACCTGACTGTCATTTCCATTTTATATGGGACCCTGATCTTTACATATTTATGACCCTCTTCTGGTAGCTCAGTGGAATGGGAGAAAATGGAGGCCGTGTCCGATACCCTTGTGATCCCCATGCTGAACTCCCTGATCTACAGCCTGAAGAACAAGGAGGTGAAAGATGCCCTGAGGAGGACAATACACCAGAAAATTATTCCTCACTGTATGCAAATATGGGGACTGGTTTTTCTGATCAGTACTGGAATGCAGATATAAGGTAGATCTCGCTCGTTAAGTCATTGTGCAGAAATTTCTGTCATCATGTGACTTACAGGAGAAAACAATATGGAAATGGAACTTTAGCCCGATAATGAAAGAAGGTGCCATTTCCCTTGAAAAACAGTGTCCAGAAACTCTGTTACAGCTTCTCCTTTATGCACTGATATGTGATTTCTGCAATATAGACACCTCCCCCTGTTTGTTACACTACTTTTTGAACTACGTTGGTTAACTTAGCAGCTGATATAAAGAGGAGATGCTTAGACTGTAATTATTTCCATTTGTCACCACTATTATCTCAGTTCCCACAGCCCCCTTCTCCTCCCCCGCAAATCACTGAACATTTAAATAAAGGGAGGGGCACATGGAGAGGTATTTTGAGAGCTAGATAGTCAGACAGATGGTTCTGTTCAACGATAAACAGGTAGGCACTAGACAGACCGATGTTTCTATATGGGGATAGAGGGACAGGCAGATGGCTATGTACGGGGAGAGACAGACAGAAACACATCATTAGACAGACACAGGAGAAAGGAAAGATGTTCCAGAGGTTATCGCACTAACCTAAGACTTGAAGGGTTTGAGTTTAAATTCCAGTCCCATTGCAGACTTCCTTTGTGACTTTGAGTAAAACACTTAGGGGCAGATTTTTTAGAGAGATTTCAGTTCCTAATTCCCATTGAAATCCATGGGATTTATGTGGCCTAAATACCTTTAAAAAACCTGGGTTAAGTCTCCCTTTGCCTCTGTTTGCCACTTGTAATATGTAGGTAAGAGAAGGAGTGTTGTAAGCAAGAGACAAGAAGTGATTCTTCTGCCCTACTCCGCGCTGATTAGGCCTCAACTGGAGTCTTGTGTCCAGTTCTGGGCACCACTTTTCAGGAAAGATGTGACCCAATTGCAAAGAGTCCATATAAGAGCGACAAAAAAGTGAGTGCCATGTCTCCGTGTGGCTCGCAGAAGCAGCAGCACATCCCTTATCTGTCCTCTATGCATAGGGAAATCCAGGAGGCTCCACACGCTGCCCATGCCCCAAACACCGCCCCTGCAACTCCCATTGGCTGGGAACCACAGCCAATGGGAGCTCCAGGGGCGGTGCCTGCAGACACGGCGGTTTGCCCACCCCTGGGCTAAGGGCTCACAGTCTTCACAATTACATGGCCCATGATGCTAACCACCATCACTCCCTTGTTAAATCTTCAAACAAGCCCCTTCGTGCTTCCTCCCATTCTGCCCCCTGTAAACATCAGCAAAACAACCTCCTCAACCCAGGGACTGTTTGACTTTTTATTCCCTGTCCAGCAGGCTTGTCATCTCTTTATGAACTTGCTGCCGCAAGTTACCAGTTCTGTGGGATGCTTTGCTGGGTGCAGGTTGTGATCCCACAGTGTTCATTGTGCAAGTGAAATGAATTATATTTAAGAAAGAGAATGAATTAAAGAATGCTCTATGTGCCTTTAAGTAGAAATGAAAAGAATGCTGTGATCCAGGTGTTAGGAAAGCAGACATTAAGGTAGAACAATTGCTTCACTTCAGGGATATTGGTGATGTATTAGCCTTAGGTCAATAAGAGTTAGTAGGGAAGTAGGATATGCATTTTGCTCTCTTTGGCCTTTTGTTTAGTTTGCACCTTTTTATCTGTATAAATAAGACTGTTTGGGTCTTGTATGGGGGCTCACATTATCTGGGTGTTATTAGCAAAGAGCTGTGCTAATAAAACAGAGTGGCCTGACAAACTGTGAGTCCTGAATCTAACTTTGACATCATCTTAGATAACTTTTGTGAGTCAGGCCCATCCTACTTGAGCTGCACCACAGCCATGACCACTGTCTTTTCACTTAGGGTGACCTCTTCACGCACCTCAAAGCTCTCGAGTGGGATATCCCTATGGCACTTAGGCCTCACATCAGGAACAGGGACTGTCTTACAATCCTCTGCACAGAATATCATCTTGACAATGGCTTCACTGTTTTGATGCACTTTTAACCTGTTTATATGCACAGTCTGAGGTGCATCCCTGCTGCGGGGCCTGTGTACTTTGCAGGTAACAACATGACCCCTCCCTACCGTTTCAGAAAGCCCCTCCCATCAGTTTTGCAATTTGTACTTTTCCATGAGAAATAACACCAGCAGCAGATCTCCTGCATCAAACAATAGCTCACAAGGAGAGCAGAACCCCCTTTATCCCATCGAGTTGGGACTAGGGCCAGATTGGTTAACCAAAACATCTGATAATCCGGTGAATGGGAACATGTCAGGCTGCACCGCCATCTAGGGACCATAGGAGAGATTGCCCACTTCTGGACCTGTGTGCACTGGTTTTGGGTTAATACGGCGAACCGGATAATGGAGGGTCAGATAAGCAGGGTTCTACTGTATTGTGATCATCCCACTCTTTCCGAGCTGCTTGGCTTCTAGGGAGGCTTTGCGTCACTATCCCAGTCATGGATTTAGGGAAACTTAATTTAGGCTCCTTCCTATGAAAGGGAAAGGAAAAGTGAAGTGCTTCAGTAAGATCAACCTTCCCAGAATGAAATGTTCCATTTTTGGTTTCAAAAGGACATTTGGCTTCATAAGTTTATTTTATTGTGGAGGAGATTGTACCTTTCATGGCTTGTGGCACCCAAGCAGACAAGTTAGAGAATATATAAAATACTCTTGCTGGACGTTCGCAAAGTCTCGCTAATTTGTTTCTTAGGAGCCAGAACAACAACATGTAAGAACCCAAAACTCAGAGGGAGAGAATGCAGGCTACTGCCTATAACAGAGAGGCACAACTCACTAGGTACCTGCTGACTCACTGCTGCTACGCCCCGATTGTGTGCTGCCCTACTGAGCTCCCTATCATGCAAGCACGCCCAGGAACCTGCCCAACATTTAAAGTCACAGTATTCAATTTTAACACAATCACAAATACACCAGAGTATCAACATTTTCTGTTTTACAAGCTCTCTCCTTTTTTGGAACCCTTGTTTTAAACATGCCATGCGGGATTTGAATCAAATTTCAGCGACTAATTATCATGTGGGTGGAATCATCATTAATGTGTATTCTGGGTAGTTATATTGTTGGCTTTTGTAGGAAATTTGTGAAAACAGGAACACTGGGAAAGCCTCACCCCCCCACACACAAACACACCACACATTTGCTGCCCACTGGTGCTGCCTGAGCAGTAGCCTTGTGACATCAGAGATAACCCTCCACTCAGCACTCCCTCCCTCCAGTTCATTTTCATACTTGGGGAGAATGACTAGCACTCTGGTTGCCATGGCAGCAGCTGCCTTTGAGAGCTGATTGCCCTCTTGTTACCAGAACATCATCACAGACATGAAGTTTGTAATGAAACAGGGCTAGAGTTGGATAACCAGGACAGCCCCTGCTGTGCTCAGCGGGGTTTGTGCTGCGGCACGGTGCTGTGTTCCTTCGCAAAGGGCAGGTGTTTGCTACTGTCCTCAGTAAGGCCTAGATTAAAACAAGATGCAAAATTCCAGCTCTTTTTCTTGGATATTGTTTCTCTGCTTCTTGCACATTCAGGGTTATAGCTGAGAACTTTCACTGACCCCTGAAGTTGCATAAAATGAGTTTTGTTTTAATGCAGTTTAATTCAATGACTTTCAATACTCTGAGCAGCACAGCACTGAGTAGTGAAACGGGGATTTTTACCAGGATAACAATGGCAATAAACTATAGACTGAGCCAACGCATGAGTAAGAGCTTCAATATTTAAACAGCTTGTAGAGGTGCGGACTCACCCCTGCGGTGCCTCCTGCTGGTGACTTCTGGGAATTAGCTCATTCCAGCTCCAGAGCGCCCTCTGCAGGCCGGTGATCCACCTGTCCTTTGGTCCCCTGTGCCCCTCCCTGGACCCGGTGCCCCTTTAGCATGGGTGCTGCCCCCTGGCAGTAACCCCTCAGTCTCAGAGTAACCCCCTACCCACTATCCCCACCTCACCTCAGTATCAGGCTACTGCCAGTCATCGTCTAGCCCCCACTCCCTGGGGCAGGCTGCAGTATCAGCCACTCATCACTGGCAAGGAGGGTTTGGACCTGCTGCCACCTTGGCCTACCCTGGGCTGCCCTCTGCTACCCCCAGGACCCTTTGGCCTTCTGCTAGGCCACAACCTGGGGCTTTCCAGGCTGGAGCACCCCAGCTCCTCTGCCTTTCCTCAGCCCTGCTCCACTCAGGTACCCTGTCTCTAACCCCCTGGAGCCAGGCCCTTCTCCCTCTACAGACAGAGAGAGACTGATCCTTCTGCCTTCCCTGGCCTTCTTATAAGGCCCTGTTGCTCAGTTTGGGGCGTGGCCCCAGCTGCAGCCACTTCCCCCAATCAGCCATGGTTTTACCATGCCTCACCAATCTACTAGAATTCTTTGAGGGGGCCAACAAGCATATGGACAAAGGAGATCCAGCAGACATAGTGAATTTGGATTTTCAGAAAGCCTTTGACAAGGTCCCTCACCAAAAGCTCTTAAGCAAAATAAGCAGTCATGGGATAAGAGGAAAAGTTCTCTCATGGATTAGTAACTGGTTAAGAGATAGGAAACAAAGGGTAGGAATAAATGGTCAGTTTTCAGAGTGAAAAGAGATAAATAGTGGTGTCCCCCCAAGAATCTGTACTGAGCCCAGTCCTATTTAACATATTGATAAACGATCTGGAAAAAGGGGTAAACAGTGAAGTGGCAAAATTTGCGGATGTTATAAAACTACTCAAGATAGTTACGTCCCAGGCAGACTGAGAAGAGCTACAAAAGGATCTCACAAAACTGGGTGACTGCGCAACAAAATGGCAGATGAAATTTAATGTTGATAAATGCAAAGTAATGCACATTGGAAAACATAATCCTAACTATACATATACAATGATGGGGTCTAAATTAGCTGTTACTGCTCAAGAAAAATATCTTGGAGTCATTGTGGATAGTTCGCTGAAATCATCCACTCAATGTGTAGCAGCAGTCAAAAAAGTGAACAGAATCCTGGGAATCATCAAGAAAGGGATAGATAATAAGATACAAAATATCATATTGCCTCTGTATAAATCCATGGTATGCCCACAGCTTGAATACTGCTTGCAGATGTGGTCAACCCAATTCAAAAAAGATATATTGGAACTGGATAAGTTTCAGAAAAGGGCAACAAAAATTATTAGGGGTATAGAACAGCTTCCATATGAGGAGAGATTAATAAGACTGGGACTTTTCAGCCTGGAAAAGAGGTGACTAATTGGGGATATGATAGAAGTTTATAAAATCATGAGTGGTATAGAGAAAGTAAATAAGGAAGTGTTATTTACTCCTTCTCATAATACATGAACAACAGGCCACCAAATGAAATTAATACGTTACAGGTTTAAAACAAACACAAGAAAGTATTTTTTCATGCAACACACTGTCAACCTTTGGAACTCCTTGCAACAGGGTGTTGTGAAGGGCCAATACTATAACAGGGTTTTAAAGGGAGCTAGATAGATTCATGGGAGATAGGTCCATCAATGGCTATTACGCAGGAATGGTGTCCCTAGGCTCTGTTTGACAGAATCGGGGATTGGGTGACAGGGCCTGGATCACTTGATGATAACCTGTCTGTTCATTCCCTTTGGGGCACCAACCATTGGCCACTGTCAGAGGACAGGATACTGGGCTTGATGGACCTTTGGTCTGACCCAGTATGGCCGTTCTTATGTTCTTAGAGCATAAAGCCCCCTGAACATTGAAAGATACAGGACATCACATCCTTATGTTCTCCCAGTCCCCCGTCACTCACCCTCATGTCCCCTCTTCCCACTGTCCCACCCCTCCTCATCTCCTGACCCCCAACTCATCTGCTACCCATCCACCCTTTCCATTCCCCACCCCATAATCACCCCTCTTCTCCCTGCCCCCAAAAGCCTTCTCCCCAATTCCCATCCCCATTCTCTTCTCCTCCCAGCAGGTAAGTGCATTTCAAAATTTGTTTCATCGTCTTCTAAATATCTGTGGTGACCAAGTGACATTTCCCCACAATTCAAACCCCTCAGACAGAGCCAGGTGCCTCCTTATTCTTAGGTTCAGATTTTGGCTCAGGGTTAGAACTGAACTCAAAGTGCCCAGATGGCATGTGGGTTTGTCAGCCACTACTGGACATTTCCCCTTCAAGGACTCACAGCCTGTGAGCCAGAGGTAGCTTTCAACTAGCTCATCCTCTCTCCATGCACGTGCTCAGCAAAATCCATTCGGTGAGACTCCAAGCCCTTTGAAGGCTGACAGGCCTAACTGAGAGCTAAACCTTTTGGCTAATAACGCTGTCACTTTATTTCCTCCAAAGAGCTGGTGAGTGGCCCTTGAGCACTGGAAACACTCCCTGCTGTGAGGATCGGAGCCCTGGTTTGATGTCTGTCTGTGCACAATAAATCAGCACCAAAAAACACCAACGTTAAGAAAAGTTAGAAGTGACTCCTTCCACTCACCCCAGGGTGATACAAAGAAGTATGTCTGGTCTTAGGAAAAGGAGATTCAGGTCCTTTAAGTATAGCCCCTGTTGAAGTGTGGCTATTCTGTGTGGTCCTGGGCTGTTCAACCCCAGAATCCCCTGGGGCATGACCTTTCTCTATGAGGTGCTCTGCCCTTCAGTCCCCCACTAATCACAGCGTCTCCTACCTCATTTCACTATCCCTCTGCCATGCCTCTGTAAACTCCCCATTTGGTGAATCTCAAGGAGCACCCACTGATATCAGAGTGCCTGCTGTACCGCATCAAGGACAGCGTGACTAGATACCAGGAACGGGGCATGCTGGGGTATGATGGGTGGGGGTTTCCAGTGCCCTAGGTCTGACTGGGGCCAGCACTGAACTCTGTGTCAGGGAGGTTCCCTGTGAGTTAATGGCTGGCTGGAGACCTGCACCATGGTGGTTTAATTCATTCTCTGATCTAATGTAACCATGAAGGCTCTCGTGATCCATGCCAATGTCTCACCCTGCTGGCCATTTTGTCTCAGCAATACCTTGTGGCAGTGAGTTCCCCAGGTTAGCTGTGTGCTGGTTGGTAGTGAGCAGAGGCCACCTTGGAAATACTGTTCAGAAAAGGGGCTGGGCCAGGCAGAGGAAGGAGCAGAGTGGGGAAGGAAGGCAGTGATGGCCAGGGCTTGCCAATGGGGAGAAGGAGGAGAGACTGGGCAGGTGTTTGGAGCCAGGGGTGAGTGACTGTTCCCTGGAGCTCGGGCCATGTCAGGGGAGTGGGGCTGAGCAGAGGAGAGAACTGATGGGAGGAGGGGTTAAGCAGGGATCTCTGAGGAAGCTGAGTCAGGAACTCTGGATGGAGAATTGGCTCTTGGCCATGGGAGAGGGAATCTCAAAAAACAGGGATTGACAGGGTCTGTGGGGTGGGGGTTGTGAGAGGAGTGGGAGAAGATTAAGGGCTGTGGGTGTTTTCTTAGGGGTCTGGGCTGGGTGAGGGAGCGGGAGGGAAAGACTCAGGGTCTAGGGTAAGATTGGTTCAGTGAGTGAATCATGGATCATCTCTAAATAAAAGTTTCTGAAGGGTGACCAGGACAACCAGAGGGACCATGTGGAGGCTCCTGCTGTGGCTCCTGCTGCCCCTGCAGCGCATGAGAAAGGACACAAGTTGTGTGCCATGTGAAAAGGAGGACTGGGAATGGGTCACTAAACCCCCTCCTTCGGGTTTCCTTTGCTTTAATTGTCACACTAAGGAACACTTAGCCTTTGCAAAACACGTGCAGCGGCCAATAAACAAATCTGGCTGGAAGTAAAGGTGTCACTGTGGTTAGGACATGAGCACACAGTGGAACACAAGAAGGTCCAAACAGAATCATACACTGATGCTCATAACAAGAGGGAGGCTAGTAACATTCCAATTTTGATAACAGCTGACTGCCCTGTTATTCACTGGTGTCAGGTCCCAGAGATTATGGAGTTTCATGGAGGCATTTGGAAGGAATTATGGAAGTGCATGAGCTGCCCCTTTGAGCAGGGTGATGTTGTGGCCCTCTTAGAGGGACAGTGTCTACACTTAATGCAACCAGTGTCCGAATTACCTTTAAAGGGGGACGGCTGCATACTGCTAATGAAGGGGACTACAAAGTCTTGGGCTATCCCTCATTTGAATACAATTACATGGCACATTGCCATGATGGCTTGGGAGGAAACACACAGACCTCGATACTGGAATTTGTGTGGGATTTTGTAGGAAAGAAACCAAATATTCATGAAAGATTATGTGCCAATTATACTGACATGGTACCAGTGGAGGTTGGGCCTACTGAATCAGGATGGGGCTTACCACTTAAAGCATGGACTGAAGTAACCCCAAAGGCATGGCATGCATTTGTTAAACGATGGCCCAAATTAGAATATCCACGGCTGGTAGCAATTAACCGAGTTATTAGAGACAGAGTGAAACCACCTGACTGTGTGTCATGCCCTGAACAAATCCCTGTTCCTAAACCAGGATTGATAATGATAGGACCAGCACTACCGGTCCTCACCTCAGTGGCATTCCACACCCACAGGGTCGAGGTGCGTGTTCCTTTAGAGGAAGAGAACTGTCAATGTCTAAAGATTAGGCCTCAAATGAGTAGAAACATCACTAGCCTAACAAACCAGATTGGTGAGTGCTTAACTGGCCAGAAGAGGGTATTACTAGATACCCTTGCAGAATGGTTTGGTGCAAGTAATTCTGTTGGCAACACCTATACCATAGCAAACTAAGCTGAGAGGAGGGACTGACTGGAATCAAGGCTGGCAGATGCTGTAATCTCTAATGCCTGGGGAGGACTGGACACTACTAATGCCAGTCAATTGATCCAAGACAGCTTAAAGGATCAGTTAAACTCTGTATCCACCTCATTAAATATAACAAAATACATGGGTCAAGATGTCACCAGCCTGCTAATAAATGGGACTAAAACAAAGGCACCGGAGGAGAATTGTTGTTTAGAGCAGGACAAACTTTGGCTATCACCACACAGGGAATTGTAACCGATCTCCTTAATGACCAGGTCCACCCAGCCCTTATGGAAGTGGTGGGACCCTATTTCTCTAGTACCCCTCTGTGGGCATGGGGAAACAGAGAACCAATGAGAGTCCAAAGACCAGTTTGGACAGGTAACAGCATACTCTTTGGCCTTCTGGTACCTTTAGGCATTCCTCATTTACAGTGAGCCTGGATGGAGAAGAGGTCATGTTATTAAACTGGAAGGCATTGCATATGCCAAGGTCGCTCGAAGAGCCTTGTATCCTAGTGAATGTTGAACCCAGTCTGATAAGGAAATTCTGTATACATGCCCATATAATGTTCTATCGAATCTGTCTAGGTTCGAAGTGGCCATTACTGAGAAACTGGCTCACATGGACCTGGTCCAGATGAATGGTACCTACTGGTGTGTGACTGCCCAGAACCACTCCATCGAGCTAAATGGAAAGCCCTGCCCCTCAAGACATCCATCCGTGTGCATGATGGTCCCCTGAAGGTCAATCCTGACTGTTGATGGGACATGGCTCCACCGTACTCTGCCAATGATGGGTAACTTAACATGGGATCCAGAATGGCACTACGGCAGTAAGTATCTAGGGGAGGGTCTATAGGCCTTCAGGCAAAGATCGAGGAGTTGGTGGCCGAGGCCCAGAGGCATATTGGAGAAGGCCGTGTGAGGTACACTCAGACAGGGAAAACCGTGGACCAGGCTGATGTGAAGTACTTGAAGGCAAGGAATCAGGCAGTGGAGGTTAAAGAGATAATTATGGGCAATGCCATCTCAGGTGATAAGGTCCTACACAGTAGGCTGGGTACATTAAAATTGGTATATTTGACCTGGCAGGTTAGGGAATCCTATGGTCAAAAGCGGGGACTAAAGGGTTAAAAGCCATGTGCATTTTATATAACAACCTGATATATGGATTGTGCCAGCTCTAGTCCAGACCCAAAGTCCAGAGTTTGGTCAAGAGACCAGAGGCCTAGCAAATAGTGATCAGCTAAGAGAAAGCTGGGTAAACAGAAAGCCTTGCTTGCTAAGATAGGCCGGTCAGCAAATTGCCAGGTGTTGGAGCTAAGAACTAAATAACTGTGTCTTATTCGGAGTTGGAAATTGAATAAAGAATCCCTGTTCCTATTGTGTTTGTTTCTTCTGTAGGGAGATGTTCTTCCCACAAATCCAACCCTGAGTTTATGAAAAGTTGGCACTTGTCAGTATAAGATATGGCATCCTTCCACCTCCCTTCCCAGGGACCAATGCCTGCCTTTAGACACACAGAAAACAATCTTTAGTGCCATATACTTTCACTGTTTCTTTGCTTTAACCTCTAGGAAGGTACCTGGTGGAGACTCAAAGGAGTTGCTCCATTCCTATGGACCCCAAATCAGAATTCAACATAGATATTTTATACTAATAACATTTTATCAAAGTATTCATTAAATGTTAACTTGCTTACTTGAGATCATGGGCAGAGACATTATATAACCTGTTAACCATTGGCTAATGTGCTATCTTGTCTTGCTGCAAAATCTCAGGTTGTGGAACTGACTATCCCTGTCAGTTTCTCCTGCCCATGGAAAATTTATATATTCTATTGTAATCAGTTGATTGGCAGTGTCTCTGAGCCTAATAAGCCAGGTGACACTCCACCAGCGCTGTGTGTAATAAACTCCTATGCTTAACCTCTACAAGGTGTGAATTTATGTCCTTCATTTCTTTATGAATTTTTCATCCAGTCTCAATTATTATCCCCCAGATTTTGGTAAAGAGAGGCTCAGAGAGTTGAGGTAACATAGCTGGGCTTACATCACAGGAGTTCTTAGCATCTTGACCTCTTTTCTCTAGATGCCTGACTGTCAGAGGTGAAAGTAAGCTGGTACGGTACGATACGGTGTACTGGCAAGATCCTGTACACCGTACTGGACCAGCTTCCCCAGGCCAGCTATTTAAAGGGCCTGGGGCTCCCGGCAATGGCCACATCTGGAGTGTTGCATCCAGTTTTGGTCCCCCATACTACAGAAGGGATGTGGACAAATTGGAGAGAGTCCAGCAGAGGGCAACACAAATGATTAGGGGGCTGACTTAAGAGGAGATCCTGAGAGAACTGGGGTAATTTAGTTTGCAGAACAGAAGAGTAAGGGAGGATTTCAATTACCTGAAGGGGGGTTCCATAGAGAATGAAGCTAGGCTATTCTCAGTGTCGGGAGATGACAGAACAAGAAGCAATGGTCTCAAGTTGAAGTGGGGGGAAGTCTAGGTTGGATATTAGGAAAAACTAGGAGGGTGGTGGAACACTGGAATGGGTTACCTAGGGAGGTGGTGGAATCTCCTTCCTTAGAAGTTTTTAAGGCCCGGTTTGACAAATCCTTGCCTGGGATGATTTAGTTGGTTTTGGTCCTGACCTGAGCAGGGGATTGAACTAGATGACCTCCTGAGTTCTCTTCTAGCCCTAATAGTCTATGATTCTAGTGCAGGCTGGGCTGTCTTTTCCACAGAAAGACTGTCCCAAAGCAGGTCTAAGCTGCCAACTTTCATGGGCCCACTCCTCCAGCATCCGGCTGGCCCCATTCTCAGATCACCGTGATAGCCGCTTTCAGCACGGAGAGGCCAGGGCTCTCCTATTGGCACTTTAAAACAGCTTGCTGGATGATGTGGGCTTCGTGGCAGCCTTCTGAGAGTTCTGGGATTTTTGAAAGGCCATCTAACTCTCTTAAGCAGCTTTGACAACCCCAACCCCTATCATTGTCTTATTGCAACTTAAGACATAGTTTCAGAGAGTCAGATTTCCATTGGTGGTAGCCTATTTGCTGATGGATTTCCTCATGGCCTCATACACGTTTTTGTTTCTCAGAGTATATATAAGGAGTTTAACCATTGGAATTGGACCAAGTAAAAGAGAGAAAAGAATTTGTGGACCTCTATTGAAGGGTAGTCTGATGGCACCATGTAGACAATGATTTATGCTGTGTAGAACCATTGGGAGCAATGGCTGTACAGGACAGATTTTTCAAAAACACCTCTAAAGGTATGTCTACACAGCTGGCTGCAGTGAGCCTCCCAGCCCAGTTAGATAATTTGCCCTTCTCACAACCATTTGAAACATCTAAGAACCAAGAGAGCTCGCTTCCACTTCCCTTTTCTCACCTATGCTTATCTTTCTTAGGCTACTTTCTGACCAACATATGAAGTTGGTCCACTGTCCATTCCCCTGAAGGGTTAAGAGCAGAGAGTTCAGGAACCCCCATGCTCAGGGTCACAAACTGAGCCCAGCTGAAGGCACTGAAGCAAACTCAAATTGTGCTTCTGCTTCCTCCCTCAGAATCACAAGAGCAACACAAATAAAACTCAAGAGGAACAAACCTCCATTGCTTTCATTTACCCCAGCACCATCCTCTCAGTAGCCTACCTGCACCCTCTTCTGGGAAAGTCACACAGTTGGTAGGAGCTCTGGCATAGAAACTAAGGGAGGAGTGTTGCTACCCCTTGCTGTGAGCTGTTACCATTCTGATTCCGTGGAATGGGGCTCTGAGCTTTGCCATGTTCTGAGTTCTGTGCCCTCAGGAAGCAGCCAAAGTGCTGAACCCCCCCAACCCCCTGTCACTTCTCTTGGGCCCCTGGGAACATGGGGTTTGCACAGGAGCTGCAAGCCCTTCTTTCCTGTCGTTGTCTTCCTTGGCTACCCTGGCCCCTTCCGCAAAAATGGTTTCATCAGACGCTGGAGGGGCCCAAGGACCTGCAGATTTCTCTCACCCACTTCCTAAGGCAAACAGTCATTCCCTTCTCTGATATTCCTGGAGCCATGCATCTTTGGAGAAGTTTTACCCCAGGAGGATCTGATTCCTTGTGAAAATATGTGTCTGACGGCCGGTGGAGGACAGTCTTGTCTGCCCCGTTTGGGAACTGAGAAGTTTTTTCGGACTCCCCCTCATTGGATGAGTGCAACAGAAGCTCCTCCTGGTGGGATAATCCTAAATTCCATCCTCCCGCACGGGTTTCTGTGAGCAGCTGCTAGATGAACCCCACTTCTCTGGTCTACACACCAGCACTGTAATAGCCTTGTAACAGGCCCTTTTTGCTAGCTGGACAGCTATGTCTGAAAAGGAATCTCAGCGCGCAAAGAAACGTCTTTGGGGTGCCTTCTGCATCATCTGTGCCTTTGGAAAGGGAGAGCCCAACTAGCTCAGTTAGTGGTGCATGAATCTATTACTTTCAGGGTTGTAGGTTCAAGCCTCATGATAAGTATTTCATCTTGCGGCCTTCAGGTATGTCTTGCTTTGGGTGGGGATTTAAAGGGCCCAGTGCTCCGGCCGCTGCGGGGAGCCATGGGCCCTTTCAAGCGCTGCTGGCGCTCCAGCAGCCGGGCTCCCATGGTGATTTAAAGGGCTTAGAATTCCGCAGTGACCAGAGCCCTGGACTCTTTAATTCATCCCTGAGCCCCGAGGCTCCCAGCTGCCTCAGGAACTGGTAGCTCCAGGGTGATTTAAGGCCCTGAGACTCCCAGCCACAGCCGGAGCCCCAGGGCCTTTAAATCTTGAAGGGTCCTGCCTCTTCTGATTGAGGCCACGCCCCCCTCAGGACTCTGGCATACTGATAAGTCCTTTAAGTTACTTTCACCCCAGGCAATAGGTCTGTGGAGTGTGTCCTCAATACCGTGGCTAGCATTGACTCACAGAGTGGTGCACTGTGGGTAGCTATCCCACAGTCCCCACTGCCCATTGGAATTCTGGGTTAAGCTCCTAATGCCCGATGGAGCAAAAACATTGTTGCAGGTGTTTTGGGGTACATGTCATCAGTCTCCCCTCCCTTCCTCCCTCTTTGAAAGCAATGGGAAAGAATCATTTCACACCTTTTTTCCTGGGTTATCTGTGAAGACACCATAGCACGGCAAGCATGGAGCATGCTCAGCTGTGCACTGCTTTTGTGAGCATTGTAAACACCTCACGCATTATCCTGCAGTATGAGCAGAGCCCCGCTAGGAGCTGCCGGCATGCGGACAATTGTGAGGAAGACGTGGACACAGACATTTCTGAAAGCATGGGATGTGGCAATGGGGACATCATGGTGGCAGTGGGGCAGGTTGATAGAGTGGAACGCCCATTCTGGATCCAGCAAACAAGCACAGACTGGTGGGACCGAATAGTGTTACAGATATGGGATTATTCCCAGTGACTGCAAAACTTTCGCATGCGTAAGGCCACTTTCCTGGAACTTTGTGAGTTGCTTTTCCCCACCCTGAAGTGCAGGAATACCAAGATGAGACCTGCCCTGGCAGTTGAGAAGCGAGTGGCAATAGCCCTGTGGAAGCTTGCAACGCCAGACAGCTTCTGGTCAGTCGGGAATCAATTTGGAGCGGGCAAATCTACTGTGGGGGTTGCTGTGATCCAAGTAGCCAAAGCAATCAGTAACCTTCTTCTAACAAGGGAAGTGACTCTGGGAAATGTGCAGGTCATAATGGTGGCTTTGCTACAACGGAGTTCCCTAAGTGTGGTGGGGCAAAAGACAGAACGCATATTGCTATCTTGGCACCGGAGCACCTTGCTTATAAAATTGACCTAATGCAGTTAAATTCAACCTAGCCTCATATTGTAGACCAGCCCCTAGTCCCATAAAGCTCTGCGGACTCTCAGGGCTGGGCTGAGACATGCATGGGGCTTGGCCTCCTTGACCCTGTGCCCACGTGAAATGTCAGTGGTGGGTGGGATGGTGACATGGGACCCCTGCTCTTTCCCAGAAGAGGAAGTGAGTGATTCTCCCCCATCCCTTGGGATCAGCAAGGTGCCCACAGACAGGCAAGGGGCAATCGTGGTCCCCCCAGTCCTTACATTCCCAGCCAGGGTGTATCTGCTTGGGTGATGAGGTCAGGACTGCTGTGCTCTTCCCCTCCCCTTGCACAATGAGCTCCGCAATGGGGCGGGTATGTTGGGGTCCTCAGAGAAGGGGGGCTGGGAGTTCAAATGCCATGGAGATGTGTGGGGCAGTTTCGCTCTCCCAGAGCCATTTTCTCAGGCTCTCTGCTACTCAGGCAGACAATGTTGCAGCTGCTGCAGTGGGGCGAGATCTCCTCTCTACCCAAACCCTTACTCCAAACTGTGGGTGGTGCATGATCTGGGACTGGCCCCAGCCAGACCCAGGGCACTGGTCTCTGGGAATTCCTATGTTTCTGTGGAAAACAAGGAAAATCTGCTTGAAAAAAATAACTTGACAAATGTTTCACCCAGATCTGTGAAAATTCATTAAAAGCTTAAACAAAACTGAATTATGGATCAGCTCTAAATACATGATTCTTTATGAATTGTTCTTCCCATCTCAGTTAACATTCCTCAGATTAATTGTTTTGGTAAACTGAGGCACAGAGGGTTGAGGTAATATAGTGCATAGTCAGGCTTAGATCGCATGAGCTCCTGGCATCTTGACCTCCTTTCTCTAGCCACTGTTGACTGCTCTACATGCTATCATGTGAGGTCATGCTTCTTACAGGAGTCTTAGGGACTTAGAAGCCCAAGATGTACGTGCCTAATTCTATTAGGCTCCATTGCAAATCCCTGCCGCCATTTTCTGGAATTGCAGACAAGCCCAGGTCTCAGAAGTCTCCAGAAAAGTTGCAGCACCAGGATTACAAAGGGGCTTAGGCACCTAAAGAAGCTGATAAGTGCCTACTGCGATTTACAATAGCACCAACCTCCCATTGAATGTCCATGGGATTTAGCCACTTAGCTCATATAGGAGCACTGATAAATCCCAGTCAGTTCCTCTCTCCATCTAATCAGATGTGTAAATCCGTTTGTAATCCTGGCCTATAGATAGCACAGACGCTGGGCAAGAATCAGAGAACCTGCGGAGATCGTAGGCCCTGTGCAAGGACACTTTTGGCTTTATCACCTAGGCATCTATGCACTTGCCTCTGGGCCTTTGCTGCTGAGCTGTGCAGGGCTCCTGGGAGTGAGTCTAACTAGCCCTTAGGAAATAGAAGTGGATAAATCACCTTCCTGCAGCATCAGTCCTTTAATGCCAGGTTGCTCAAAGCCAGCTATACACAGCTCATCTGCAGAGAGCAACAGGTTTGAGTTTAGTTCAGAGTGAAGGGTGAAATGATGCTCAGATACCTGGGCCTTTAGCTGGTGCTGGATGACTGAATGCATCATATTTTGGAAAAATAAAATCAACAAAGATCAGCACAGTAAGTTTGTTATTTCAATTAACAATATACAGGGGGAAATTCAGATTATAAATGTGAATCACAATATGAACTCGTTAAGACTTTACTCTCCATTTAATCAATTATCTACTGCTGATAGGAATTTTTCTACCTCTTAGGAAAAGGTTGACTTTTCATGGAAAACGCAAAGTCAATTTTTTTAAAAAAGAATTTGTGGCAAATGAAAACTTTCTACTGAAAACTAGATTTTTTTTTATCACAAAACCAAAAAATGTGTGTTTTTTGAGTTTGAGTTTTTTGAGTTTTCAGATTCCTTACACAATATGTTTGAGAAAAGCAGACAGATTCTGAGATTTGTTGTTGTTTAGCTAAAAAAACCAACGTCCATTATAAAAGATTCAGCTAGACATTTCCAACCTGCCTTAAACTTTAAATAAATTGGGGAACATTAATATTCTCTGACAAAGCATTAATTTCAAGTCCATTTATTCTATTGCATCTGTGTGATTTCTCTATCACAGTGAGAGTTGTAAGAAGGTAACAGTTGAATAACTAGTAAAGTTGATAGCACCAAGACTGTGTTTTATACAAACTAGCCCCTTTTAACCCTGGGTTAGAGTTGAACCAAGCAGCCAAACCCTGTCTATCCTGACCCCGTTCAAGGACATATGAGAGATCACTGGGAGTAGAACTCAGAGCTCTTGGTCTAGCTCCACACTGCTGCTGGCTGAATATAAATGGTGTAAATGGCTGTGCAGAACTTACACATAACAAGACATGGGGCCATGTTTCCAGAGGTATTTTGGCACCTAGTGGGATTTTCAGAGGCACCTAGGAGCTTATAACTCATTAATTTCAAGGGATGTTGGGGCCCTAGATGTTTTGAGAACCCCACTAGGTGCCTCAATACCTTCAAAAATCTGCCCTCCGGCCCCTCTCCAAAAGCCCTTACAGTGCTAGTTAACAAGGCAGAGAAAGGCAGAGAGGGGAAACAGAGTCAGAAATGTTTCAGAGCAGCAGCCATGTTAGTCTGTATCCACAAAAAGAACAGGAGTACTTGTGGCACCTTAGAGACTAACAAATTTATTTGAGCATAAGCTTTCATGGGCTACAGCCCACTTCATCGGATGCATGCAGTGAAATCAGTAGGAAGATATATATTATACACAGGGAACATGAAACATGGGTGTTACCGTACACACATAATGAGAGTGGTCAGTTAAGGTCATTTTGCAGATGAACTGAAGCTCAGCAGTTTCTCTTTTGAAGTCTTGGTCCTGAAGTTTTTTTGCTGCAGGATGGCCATCTTAAGATCTGTTATTTGTGATCTGCAAATTTGACACCATCAGCTGAGATTAAACAAAGACTGTGAATGGCAGAAAGAGATCTAGGGGGTCATAGTGGACACAAGCTAAATATGAGTCAACGTGTGATACTGTTGCAAAAAAGCAACGTGATTCTGGGATGCATTAACAAGTGTGTTGTGAACAAGACACGAGAAGTCATTCTTCCACTCTACTCTGTGCTGGTTTAGGCCTCAGCTGGAGTATTGTGTCAAGTTTTGGGCACCGCATTTCAAGAAAGATGTGGAGAAATTGAGAGAGGGTCCAGAGAAGAGCAACAAGAATGATTAAAGGTCTTGAGAACATGACCTACGAAGGAAGGCTGAAAGAATTGAGTTTGTTAAGTTTGGAAAGAGAAGACTGAGAGGGGACATGATAACAGTTTTCAGGTATCTACAAGGGTGTCATCAGTCAGAGGAGGGAGAAACTTGTTCACCTTAGCGTCTAATGATAGAACAAGAAGCAATGGGCTTAACTGCAGCAGGGAGATTTAGTTGGATATTAGGAAAAAGTTCCAACTGTCAGGGTAGTTAAACACTGGAATAAATTGCCTAGGGAGGTTGTGGAATCTCCATCCCTGGAGATATTTAACAGTAGGTTAGATAAATATCTATCAGGATGGTCTAGACAGTATTTGGTCCTTCGCACGAGGGCAGGGGACTGGACTCAATGACTCTCGAGGTCCCTTCCAGTCCTAGAGTCTATGAATCTTATGAATCTTATGGCTTGCCACTACAAAACCAGTTTCTCCTCCTTTTTTTCACACCTCAGCTGCTAGAAGAGGGCCTCATCCTCTCTGATTGAACTAAACTCGTCATCTCTGGCCTGCTTCTTGCTTGCATATATTATACCTGCCCCTGAAATTTCCACTACATGCATCCGACGAAGTGGGTCTTCACCCACGAAAGCTCATTCTCCAAAACGTCTGTTAGTCTATATGGTGCCACTGGACTCTTTGCTGCTTTTACATGTTGTAAGAGACCACTTAAAATGAAGTGGATAATTAACATGAAGTAGGTGATTAACACTCTGCAGAGTAGGCATTATGGACGCAGACTCCAAAGGAGCTACATCCAATTTACACATACTGGACAACTAATATGAATTACAGGTTTTTAAAATGTCATGCAGCGTTGCATCTGCAGCCCAATGAGACTTTTAGTTTAGTGCTGTCTGCAGTAAGAGGAAAAACAATGTAAATATTGAGAAAGAAAGAGAGAAAGAAAGAAAGAAAGAAAGAAAGATTCTGGGCCATTCATCCGAACAGAAGTTGAAGATCAGATACAGAAAATCTTAGCAACACTGAATTCCTCCAAAGTTCTATCTTGAGTAGAAATTAATCTCTCCATCGCCATTAAAAGTTTCACTTGTAATTAATTCCAATGGGCAAAGAGCTAAGAAAGTGCAGGCAGGTTAGGAACTTTGGAATCAGTTTCTGATCACTTTCACATGCAAAGAATATAGGTTTGAAACTCTGTGGTGGGCCAGATCCCCAGCTGGTGTAAACCAGCATATCTCCGTTTAAATCAAAGGACCAGATTCCCAGTTACAGTAAATAGTCAAAACTACTCTGAAGTCAATGGAACTGTATCAATTTCCACTGGTTTTGTACCTGGCCCTTAGTTTTTAGTCTTTGCCTCTGAGTACCTCCTAGTGATCGGCTTCGAGCAACTGGGTCAGCCTGAGCAGCAGGTACATCTGGTGGCTGCATCCCAGGAGATGCTGGTGCAATGCAAGAGACAAAAATATCTCTGTTCTCCTAGAGGTAATTATGGGGGGTTAATGAAGGAAGAGGGTATTTTAGGCCAACTGAGGCTCTGGTACCACTGGGCTCTTAGCTATTGCAAGTTACATGTCTGTGCTATATATTTTATTTCTGCAAACACCTTGGGTGTACGCTTTCAGACTCTGCCTTGCCTTGTTTTTAGCCAAGGGCTCTTCCAGGGTTGCTGCCATCATGAGAGATCCAGGGTGGATGCTGTTTCACATCTGTGGGGTTAGGATCAGCTAGTGCAGATTGTCAGGGTGATTTGCTCCAGAAGTGAGATCAGAGCTGGGCTCACAGCCCTGAAGACTGGATTCAGCTGTTTAACCCCAGAGCAGGGACATTCTGGGCTGTGAACATGTCTGAAGCCTGCACAAACTGGAATCATCTCTAGAGCTGGAAGGGGCTTTCAGTCCCTGGTCCCATTTAGTCCATCGCCTCTCAGCCAAGCCTACCCTGGGAGGGGAGCAGGGAGCACCCATCTGTGGAATAGATCCTGATCTGCTAGGAACTGCAGAGAGAGCCAGCAACTCAGGACATACAGCAAGAGGACAGCAAAGGGCTGCTGGATAACACAGTGATAGATAGATAGATAGATAGATAGATAGATAGATAGATAGATAGATAGATAGATAGATAGATAGATAGATAGATAATGTCCAAACAATTCTGATGCCTCCAAATCAACCGCATCTCAAGCTGAGACAAATTCCACAAAGACCACCACAGTAAGTTTGGTATTTCAATTACATATTTGGGCTATTAATATTTAAGAACATAAATGTGAAATTACAACCTGAACTGTTAAGTCTGGTCTACACTACCGTGCTAAGTCAATCTGACATACACTACTTATGTTACATAAATAATGTAACTTCAGTCGACGTAGCTTAGATCCACTTACCACAGTGTCCACATTATGCTATGTCAAAGGAAGACACTCTCCCCTTGACGTATCTTCCACCTCTCAGTGAGGTAGATTACTGATGTCGATGGAAAAACGGTCTCCCATGGATGTCGTGTGTCTTCACCAGACCCGGTACATCGATGCAGAGTGAGGGGTGAAAGGGCTCTTACACAGCTGTGTCTTTGGCTTCTAGATACTACAGTGGTAGGGAAATGGAGATAGAAAAATAATGATCAAAGAATCCTGGTTCTGGAAGATTGAATATATCTCAAGTTGGGGAAAAATCCACAGTGAGCAGCACAGTTAATTCACTATTTCAATTAAATATAGTTGTGGTTTAAGATACAGATCAAATGTAAGACACTAAACATAAATTATCATTTGAACTCTTTAAGGCTTTAGCTATCAGTTAAGTCAGAGAGCTAGAGCCAGTCAGAGAAAAAATCAGTGCAAAACTTTGACTTTGCATCAGATACCCAAAATCAGTAAAAAATCAGGATTTGGCAACCAAACGTATTTGGTTTTTAGCAAAATACTAGTGTAAAGAGAAAATGTTAGTTGCCAACAAAAGAAAATTGTGATTTTCAGTTTAAAAAAGTTGTTTCCAGTATAGCAGAAATTTTACCTGGACATTTTTTAAAAACAAAAATGGGCAGGAAATCTCCGACCGCTCCTAACTGGAAATTGAGCTTTAAACAAAGTTAAGTATCAGAGGGGTAGCCATGTTATTCTGGATCTGTAAAAGCAGCAGAGAATCCTGTGGCACCTTATAGACTAACAGACGTTTTGGAGCATGAGTTTTCGTGGGTGAATACACATTTCGTCAGATGCATGTCACATGCATCCGACGAAGTGGGTATTCACCCACGAAAACTCATGTTCCAAAACGTCTGTTAGTCTATAAGGTGCCAAAGGATTCTCTGCTGCTTAAACAAAGTTGGGAACCATTATTCTTATATTTAATAATACAGCCATTTCAAACTTGTTTCTTCTGTTGCAAATGTGTTTATTTCTGTTTCAAAGGAATAGTTCTGGAAAGGTAAAAAACCAGCACAGCAGCAAAAACAGGATAGCAGCAAAGCCTGCAGATTGTGTTTTGTACACTCTAGCATCTGTGAACCGTAAACTCAGTCAGCTTTGCATCA
This sequence comes from Chelonoidis abingdonii, assembly GCF_003597395.2. Lineage (NCBI taxonomy): Eukaryota > Metazoa > Chordata > Testudines > Testudinidae > Chelonoidis > Chelonoidis abingdonii. The sequence goes on along the minus strand of NC_133793.1, from coordinate 17,877,440 downwards.
GCCACCTGAAGCCTGTCTATCTCAACCCTGCCCAAGGACACAGAGGAAATGAAGGGGAGAGCATCAAGACCTCCTGCTCTAGCCCCATATCCTCTGTCCCACACTGCTGCCAGCTGAACACCAAAGCTGTAAAGAAGTGCACAGAACATACACGTAGTAAAACACAGCCCCTCCCTAACCGAGATCATAGTCCTAGTAGACAAGGCAGAGAAAGTGGGGGAGAGGAAACAGAGGCACAGAAAGGGGAAGCGACTTGCCCAAAGTCACCCAGAAGGTCAATGGCAAGGACAAGAACATAACCCAGGTTTCCTGATTACCTCTGACCTGCACAGCTCAGACATGAAGGTAGAGAGGGAAACGACAAACCATAGCAATAACAAAGCGATGCTCCTGTCCCATCATTACACAGAGACACAAGTACAGCAGGTATCAGGGGCCATGAATCAATCTGTAAGCAGGTAGCAGGATGTCTCTGCACAGAACTCAGTGTGGAATCATCACAGGTGAGCTGGTGCTCGGGCCATTGGGTATGTCTGTGTCTTGTTTCCCTGGGAAGAGGAGATCAGGCTGTGCTGCTGGTTTAGAAGTTTAGTTTTCTGTCCAAGTTGTTAGCCTGCTGTTTGTCCTAAGAAGCAGAGGTGGCTCCAGGCACCAGCACGCCAAGCGCGTGCCTGGGGCAGCAACCATGGGGAGCGCTCTGCCGGTCCCCGCGAGGGCAGCAGGCAGGTTGCCTTCGGCAGCATGTCTGTGGAGGGTCCGCTGGTCCTGAGGCTTCCTCAGACCTCCCTCAGGCAGCCACCGAAGAGAACCTGCCTACCGTGCTTGGGGCGACAAAATACCTAGAGCCGCCACTGCTAGGAAGATATGACTAGAAGGGACCTGGGTCACTGAGTCCAATCCCCTGCTCTCACTGGCAACCCAGTCATATAACCCCCATCCTAAACTGACACAGCTCAGTGTTGACACCAGTTAGGTTATTTGTCCCCAATGGCTCCTATTGGGAGGCTGCTTTGTATAGTCACTCCTCCAATGGGGACAAACTTTCTTCTCATTTCCAAGCTAAATTTAATCATGGACAATTTATCCACATTCCTTCTTGTGCCAACATTCTCCTTTAGCATCAATAGCTCTGCTCCCTTCCTTGTGTTTACCCCCTCGATGTGTTTATAGAGAGTGTTCATAACCCCTCTCAGCCGGCATTTTGCTCAAGTAATCAACCAAACTCTTTTAGGCTACATCTACTCAGCAAGCTAGGGTTGTGATTCACCAGCTTGCATGGACGTACTCGTGTGCTAGCTTTGTGAGCATAAATAGCAGTGTACCTGCAGTAGCCATGCAGAATACAAACCCACCTGAACCCTGGGGCTATGTACTGTATTCAACACCGTTTCCCCTTCTGCCATGGCTATACTATTTTAAGACTTGTGCTAGTCATCCTCGAGATATTGCAAGTCGTGTATGTGATCTGGGAATCACTTCCCTAGCTCATAGTTTAGATGTAGCCTTCTTCTTTCCTAAACTAGCTCTCCATTGTCGCAATAGGATGACGATCATTCCTAAGATTGTTGGGTTTGGGTTGTAACTTGTTCCATATTTACACTGTGTTTTATCAAGCTACATCTTGGACCAGATCCTCAGATGGAGGAAATAGATGCCATCCATTGACTGTAAGGGAGCTGTGGCAATTTACGCTGGTGTGACAATGCTCCTCACTAGTGGTGTGATTGTCAGAGATGAGGAGGTGGGAGGGCATTAGCCTGACCACTGCCCTTGCCCTTTTTTCCACAGACAGTCCGTGATGTACTGAGAAAGAAAATGTCCAACCAAACCACCGTGACCGAGTTCCTTCTCCTGGGGTTCTCTGAGGTTCGGGAGCTGCAGATTTTATGCTCTGTGGTGTTTCTAGGGATTTACCTGGCAGCCTTGGTGGGAAATCTCCTTGTTATCATCCTTATAGTGCTTGACCACCATCTTCACACCCCCATGTACTTCTTCCTTATGAATTTGTCCATACTAGACCTCGGCTCCATCTCCGTCACAGTCCCCAAGTCCATGGCCAACTCCCTGTTGAACACCAGGTCGATTTCTTATTCTGGGTGCGTTGCCCAAGTCTTTTTCTTCATTTTCTTTGCTGTTGTTGACTTTGCTTTTCTCACTATCATGGCATATGACCGGTACGTTGCCATCTGCCAACCACTGCACTATGAGACTATAATGAACAGGGGAGCTTGTGTCCAGATGGCAGCCAGTGCCTGGATCAGTGGAATTCCCATTTCTACTATGCAGACTGGGAACATATTTGCATTACCTTTTTGTGCTGGTAACAAAGTGGATCAGTTCTTCTGTGAAATCCCCCAACTGCTCAAGATCACTTGCAATGACTCGTACCTCGGTGAACTTGTTAGTGTTTCTTTTCTCTTTTTCTTAGGCTTATGTTGCTTTGCTTTTATAATTGTGTCATATGTTCAGATCTTCAAAACAGTGCTGACAATCCCCTCTGAGCAGGGCCGGAATAAAGCCTTCTCCACCTGCCTCCCTCACCTCACTGTGGTCTCCTTGTTAGTTTGCACTGCCACCTTTGCCTACATGAAACCCACCTCCAGCTCATCATCAGGTCTGGATGTCATAGTGGCTGTTCTTTATTCCGTGATGCCTCCAGTGTTGAATCCAGCCATCTACAGCATGAGGAACAAGGAGATAAAAGGTGCCCTGAGGAAACTAACTGAGGGGAAGTTATCCAAAAAGAATAAAATTTCCAGATTTCTCCCATGACCATGTTTTAATTCTGTGCTTCTTTACAGATATAATCAACTGATGACATTATTGTCTCCATGGGAATGTGATGTTCAGTCTTTTTATGCAAATACGTTGTGTTCACGGTAGTAATAATGCAGACTAAGTTCACTGAAGTCAGTGGGGTTACTCTGCTCTGAATTAGATAGGAATCTATCTATCTATCTATCCATTTATCTACCTAAATTATGAGGGCATTTAATTCATTTCTGCATTTCCTTATTGGAAGTGTGAGTTAGCTGAACTCGACCTTCTGGACAAGCACGAGCTGTCACTGGGAAACGTTAACTCTGTGTTAATAATGTTTTTTGCCATTTTATTTCCTAGTTTTTCAACAGAAAGGAAGCTTGTTGACTGGAGTTTGTGGTCATTGTGGCAGCTGTAGGTGGCCATAGATATGGATGATGAGTGAAGTAAAAGGCTCTTTTAAGAATCATCACATTTTTCTAGAAAGGAGCTGTATTCTGTGCACTACTTGGTCATTCTGGGTTCCTCTCAGCTTCACACCCTGAGCGGTGGCGCTTCCCCAGACCCTGGCACACATCGGGAGGGGTGATTAGGTAGAAATTCAGTTCCCCCTCTTGTCAAAAGGGAAGGAGAAATCCCCCAAGATCACAAAAGAGGGAGAGGGAGGGGTATCCGACACCATAGATGCATCGCAAGCCCCCTGATACTGCCACACACAAGGGAGTTGAATGTGGGGCTGTCAGGTGCCCTGCCCCTCGTTCTAGTTCTGGATCCAGCAGGGTAGAAGATAGACACAAAGGTGCAGAGAGCGCTGATGGAAACACAGCTCGGTGCTGTGCTTGGTTTATTGTTCACGCTGCAAAACTGGACCTAACAGGAAAGTGAGGCTTTGCACTGGGGAGAGGAGAGAACATAGAGCCCTCTGAAGATTGAAAGAGATAGGACATCACACCCCTCTGTTCTTCCAGTCCCCCGTCACTCAACCTCATGTCCCCTCTTCACAGTGTCCCACCCCTCATCTCCTGACCTCCAACCCATCTCCTACCCACCCACCCTATTTGTCCCTTTCCCCATAACCTCCCTCTCCTCGCTTCCCCGCAAACCTTACTCCCGCAATTACCACCAGCTCTTCCACCCTCATCATCCTCCTCTCCCAGCAGGCAAGTGTATTTCAAAAATTGTTTCATTACCATCTAAATATCCTGTGGTGCCCAGGTGACATTTCCCTACAGTTAGAAACCCTCAGACAAAGCCAGGTGCCTCTTTATTCTTAGGTTCATATTTCGGCTCAGGGTTCGATCTCTACTGAAAGTGCCCAGGTGGCATGCAGGTTTGTCAGCCACTATTGGACATTTCCCCTCACAGCCTGTGAACCAGAGGTAGCTTTCAACTAGCTCATCCTCTCTCCATGCACGTGCTCAGTGTAATCCATTCGGTGTGACTCTAACCCTTTGAAGGCTGATGGGCCTAACTGAGAGCTAAACCCTTTGGCTAATTACACTATCACTTTATTTCCTCCAAAGAGCTGGTGAGTGGCCCTTGAGCACTGGAAACGCTCCCTGCTGTGAGGATCTGAGCCCTGGTTTGATCTCTGTCTGTGCACTATAAATCAGCACCAAAACACACCAACGTTAAGAAAAATTGGAAGTGAGGCCTTTGGAGTGGATAGGGCTGATTTCCTCTCACTCACCCTGGTGTAAATCAGGAGTAACTCCTTTGTGCTGAATGGGGCTGATTTCCCCTCACTCACCCCAAGGTGTTACAATGGAGTATGTCCGGTCTAAGGAAGAGGAGATTCAGGTCCTTTGACTCCAGCCCCTGCTGAGGTGTGGCCCTTCTGTGTGGTCCTGGGTCCTTCAACCCCAGAATCACCTGAGACATGGCTGTTCTGTATGAGGTGCTCTGCCCTTCAGCCCCCCGCTAACTACAGTGTCTCCTACCTCATTTCACTATCCCTCTGCCCCCACCTGGTGAATCTCAAGGAGCACCCACTGATATCAGAGTGCCTGCTGTACCACATCAAGGACAGCATGACTAGATACCACGAACGGGACACGCTGGGGTATGATGGGTGGGGGTGTCCATTGCCCTTGGTCTGACTGGGGCCAGCAACAGATGCTGCACTACCCACAGCCTGGAGCAATAGGGGTAGAATAGGGAGATCTGCCCCCAGTGCAGCAGCTGCAGCATTGTCTGCCTGAGTCTGAAGACGGTCTGAGACATGGCTCTGGGAGAAGGGAACTGACCCAGGCGTCTCCATGGCATTTGAATTCCCAGCACCAGTGCTCTGGAGCACCTCAACAACCCCACCAATGCAAGGAGCTCTCTGTGCAGGGGAAGGGAAGAGCACAGCAGTCCTGACTGCCTCACCCTAGCAGACACATCCTGGCTGGGGAGGTAAGGATTGTGGGGACCATCACTGCCCTCTGCCTGTCTGTGGACACCTAGCTGATCCCAAGGGGTTGGGGGACAGTCACCTGCTCCTCTTCTGGACAGAGCATGGTCCCATGCCATTGTCCAGCCTTTCTTTGAAGCCCTCTCCACCTCCATGCATGGTCCTGGAGTGTCTGAATCCAGCCTGGGAGTCAGCAGAACTTTATGGGAGTAAATGTGCCTCTTTCCACAGGCTCCTGGGAGCAGCCCAGCTGAGAGCTGTGATTCCTGGAGGGACCACCACCAGCTGCTGAAAATAGAGTGACAGGGACCGCCCCCAGGGAACAATTCTGGACTGATCTCCATTTCAGGGAGGTTCCCTGTGAGTTAATGGCTGGCTGGAGACCTACACCATGGCAGTTTAATTCATTCTCTGATCTAATATAACCACGAAGGCTCTCGTGATCCATGCCAATGTCTCACCCCGCTAACCTTTTTGTCTCAGCACTACCTTGTGGAAATGAGTTCCTGGTTGGCAGTGAGCAGAGGCCACCCTGGAAATACTGTTCAGAAAAGGGGCTTGGCCAGGAAGAGGAAGAAGGAGAGTGGGGAAGGAAGGAAGCGGTGGCCGGGGCTTGCCAATGGGAAGGAGGAGGAGAGAATGGGCAGGTGTTTGGAGCCAGGAGTGAGTGGCTGTTCCCTGGAGCTGGGGCCATGTCAGGGGAGTGGGGCTGAGCAGAGGAGAGAACTGGTGGGCAGAGGAAGGGACTGGTGGGGAGAGGGGTTAAGCAGAGATCTCTGAGGAAGCTGAGTCAGGAACTCTGGGTGGGGAATTGGCTCGGCCATGGGAGGGGGAATCTCAAAGAACAGGGGCTGACAGATTCTGTGGGGTGGGGGTTGTGAGAAGGATGGGAGAAGATTAAGGGTTGTGGGTGTTTGCTTGGGGGTCTGGGTTAGGTGAGGGAGAAGGAGGGAAAGACTCAGGGTCTAGGGTAATAAAGGTTCAGTGGGTGAATCATGGATCATCTCTAAATAAACGTTTCTTTATAAAATTTTCATCCAGTCTCAATTATTATCCCCCAGATTTTGATACAGTGAGGCACAGAGAGTTGAAGTAACATAGCTGCATAGCTGGGCTTCCATCACAGGAGTTCTTGGTATCTCGACCTTATTTCTCGAGACATCAGGCTGTCCTAGTTATCATTTCAGGCTGGGATTCTCAAGGGTGTCTAAGGGATTTAGGAGTCCAAGATGTACACGCCTTACTGCCATAGGCTCCTTTGCAAATCCCAGGCACCATTTTCGGCAATTCAGGGGAAGTCCAGGCCTTGGAAGTTAACGAGAGACACAGGGTCAGGATTACAAAAGAGTTTAGGGATCTAAAGGAGGAGATAGCTGCCTATTGGGATTTACAATAGCATTTAAGCAGGTTAAGCTCCTCACTCCCACTGAATGACCATGGGACTTGGCCACCTAACTCATTTAGGAGCATTGATAAATCCCTGTAGGTGCCTGTCTTCATCTTTGTGATCCTGGCCCACAGATAACACAGAAGCTGGGCTGGAATCAGGGAATGCCGGGGGGAGATCATAGGCCTGTGCTATGTTAGGTGCAGACTAGAGGATCAGAATGGCTCTTTTGGCTTTATCACTTAGGCATCTATGCACTTGCCTGTGGGCCTGTGCTGCTGAGCTGTGCAGGACTCCAGGGAGTGAGTCCCGCTAGCCCTTAGGAAATAGACATGAATAAATCACCTTCCCGCAGCATCAGTCCTTTAATGCCAGTGATGTTCAACGCCAGCTACACACAGCTCACTAGCAGAGCCAACAGGTTTGAGTCAAGTTCTGGCTGAGCAGTCTCAAAATGAAGGGAGAAAGGATTCTCAGATGCCTGTGCCTTTAGCTTCTAGATTCTGGTAGATATTGGCCAAAGAATCCTGGTGCTAGATGGCTGAGTGGATCATAAATTGGGAAAAAAATCCACAAAGATCAGCACAGTAAGTTTTCTATTTCAATTAAATAAGTTGGGGAATCAACATACAGGGGAAAATTAAGATAAATATGAATTACAATATGAACTTGTTAAGACTTTTACTCTTAATTTAATCAAATACCTACTGCTGACTGGAATTTTTCCATCCTTCAGGAAAATTTTGACTTTTAACTGAAAACCTCAAATCCATTTTTTTTTTTCAGTTTTTGGCAAATGAAAACTTTTTGCTGAAAACTGGATTATTTTTATCACAAAACCGAAAATGCTTGGGTTTTGAGTTTTCAATTTCTTTACAAACCAATCACAAAATGTTTGGAGAAAAGCAGACAGATTCTGAGATTTGTTGTTGTTTAGCTGAAAACCTGCTTTCTATTAAAAAGAACACAGATGAAAATTTCCAACCTGCCTTAAACTTCAAATAAATTGGGGAACATTAATATTGCCTGATAAGACCTTAATTTCAAACCATTTATTCTACTGCATCTATGTGATTTCTCTTCCAAAGGGATAGTTGTCCTAGTAGACAGAGCAGAGAAAGGGAGGAAGGGAGGGGAAACAGAGTCAAAAAGAGGGGAAATGACTGGTCTAAGGTCACATAGCAGGTCACTGGCAGAGACAAGAGTAGAGCACAAGTGTCCTGACAACCCCTGCACCACACAGCGCAGAGTAAATGATACAACATAGTGGTGACAGAGGGATGCCGCTACTCCATTGTTACACGCAGGCCGAAGTGCAGCCGGGATTTGGTGCCATAAATCAGTTTGGAAGAAGGCAGCAGGCCATCTAGGCGTAGAGCTTGGGGTAGAAAAATCACAGATGAGCTGCTACTTATGATGCTGGGTGAGTTTACATGAGAATCAGGCTGTGTTGGCATTTTAGTCTATCCATTTCATGGCCAACCTGTGAGCTTGGTGATGGTCGCAGCAGAGGGACCTTCTTTGGAAGAATTGTTGGGTTTGGATTGTACTTTGTTTCATCCTTCATAAAGCATTTTAACAGGCCACATCTTGGGCCAAATCCTCAAAAGGGGTAAAGTAACAAAGCTCCATTGACTTTAAATAAGCCGATCCAATTTACACTAATGTGATAACCTGACTGATTGATTGTCAGAGGTGAGGAACACTAACAATATCTCATCATTGCAAGTGACAAGTGCTGTTAACCTTTGACATTCATCTAAGGAGATATTACATAAAAGGGAATCAGGGCCATTCCCACTGTCGCTCTAACTCTGATCATTGTCCTTCTTATTCCCCCTACAGCCATCACACAGTGTACTAAGGAAGAAAATGTCCAACCAAACCACCATGACCGAATTCCTTCTCCTGGGATTCTCTGATGTTCCACAACTGCAGATTTTACACGTCGTGGTGTTTCTAGTGCTTTACCTGGCATCCCTACTGGGGAACCTTCTCATCCTCACAGCCATAGCCCTCAACCACCAACTTCACACCCCCATGTACTTCTTCCTGATGAATCTGTCCATCCTAGACTTCAGCTCTGTCTGTGTCACCATCCCCAGATCCATGGCGAACTCCCTCATGAACACAAGATTGATTTCTTATTCTGGATGTGTCACCCAAGTCTTTCTCCTTGTCTTCTTTGCTTCAGCAGATTTTGCCATACTGACCATCATGGCGTATGACCGATATGTTGCTATCTGCCAACCACTGCACTATGAGAGAGTGATGAACAGAAGAGCTTGTGTCCAAATGGCAGCCAGTGCCTGGATCAGTGTTATTCTCTATTCTGCAGTGCACACTGGAAACACGTTTGCAATATCATTCTGTGGAGGCAACATGGTGGATCAGTTCTTCTGTGAAGTCCCCCAGCTCCTCAAGCTCGCTTGCTCTAACTCAGACCTCAGGAAAGTCAGGTTTCTCATCTTTAGTATGTGCTTAGCCTCAAGCTGCTTTGTTTTTATAATTGTGTCATATGTTCAGATCTTCACCACAGTGATGAGAATCCCCTCTGAGCAGGACCGGCATAAAGCCTTCTCCACCTGCCTCCCTCACCTCATTGTGGTCTTCTGGTTTATTTGCACTGGGACCTTTGCCAACTTGAAACCCACCTCCAGCTCAACCTCAGGTCTTGATCTCATGGTGGCTGTTCTCTATTCTGTGTTGCCACCAATGACAAATCCGATCATCTACAGCATGAGGAACAAGGAGCTCAAAGGTGCACTGAGTAAACTGATAGGTTGGAGGTTATTCTCTAAGAATAAAATGTCCATATTTCTCCATCAGTAACAATTTCATTCCGTGTTTCTTTAGATAATCAGCTGATGACATTATTGCCTCCCTGAGAAAATACTGTTCAGTCTGTTTATGCAGAATTGGATATTTACACTAGGAAAAATCCAGATAAACATGACTCAAGAAAAAAGGAGCTATTATAGGTTTACACCAATGTAAATAAGATCGGAATCTATCTTCATATACTGCTATCCACCACCATACTATCTGTGCACCTTGCCCATAAAATCAGTGCCCATAGCAAAGTCCCTAGTGAAGTCTCAGGCTCTTCTTATTTTTGAGGGATAATCTCTGTTTGAGGTATCAATGCAATTGTTCTTTCTGTTTTTTGTTTACTTGTTTGTCAGATTTTTATCTTTTTTTTTTGCTTAACTTGTTTGCTGGTTTGGTTTGTTTCTTGGGAGGTGGGGAGGCCTGGGGAGGTGGTGAGTGTTTGGTTAGACAGGATTTTCAATGTTTGCCCTCTCTTGGAAGTGCTCATATGTCATCTCTTTGACGGGATTTTCTGAGCGAGCTGAAGGTTTGCGCCTCACAATGACAACCTCATTAATCATAATGATCGATTTCTATTCGATTGTGAATTATGTTAGCTAGCTAGCTAGATAATGAATAATCTAGGGAGATTATTGTGCAAATTATTGTGCTTCTTTTCCTGTTCATGATTGTCTATGTCCAAATCATGATTTTCTTATAAATACTTCTTATTAAACTTTATTTAACAAAGATTTTTATGGCTATATCTTACTCTATCTGTCATTTACAAAGAGTTCTTCCTAAAATACTTGGTGTTTCAACTTTGAGCTGTTTTGACAGGATACATTTTTAACATGCTTTCTTTCATTTCTCCGAACAAATGGAAATATCACACTCGGGATCCTTAAACATCAAGAAGGCAGCCCTCAGCTGGTTTAAATTGTCATAGCTCCATTGAAGTCAATAGATCTCGAAGACTTTTCACCACCTGAGGATCTGCTCCAAACACTCATGATTATGAATTTCAAACTCACTCTATTTGAATACTCTATACAAAGGCCCTGATTCCACAGCCACTTCAGCACATTCTTTACTTTAATTGTAGGTTTAAAGGGAAGGTTTAAAGGGAAACTCATGCTTAATTCTCTGTTGGATATGGGTTAAGGATATGGATAGGGCTCAAGGCTAACACCAAACTGATGTCAGACCCTGACACTGTCTCCATTTCTCTCCTTTCCTAGTAAAATAAAGCCTTACAATCAGTGCATTGGAATTACTCTACCTTTCCTGAGTTTGAATTATTAACATAAAATAATTTTTTTATCTCACAGCTAGAATCACTGGGCCTTCTTCTCTAGACTTACCAGTCCATTATGACTCTTCATCATCAGCCTCTCCCTCCTGGAAATCCTGCTCACCAGCATGCTCATCACCAAGATGTTGACCAACATGGTGTGCAGTTGGAAGACCAGTTTTTTCCCTAGCTTCCATGCAAGTGCCATTGCGTGCACTGACCAAAACCCCATCCCATTTCCTAAATGTCACTGTTTCCATAAATGTTCCTGTCTGCATGGCTGGAATGTTCACATAGGGGCCATCAACTCAGCTGAGTCACATTCCCTGAAAAAGCAAAGTTATTATTCATACAAAAAGATTTAGCTGTATTCATTCCTTTTTTCCAGTGGTACAGAGTAGGCGCTCACTCCAGCTTCTGGAAGGGATAAATCAGAGGGTAGCTCACAAGTAGAGCTGGACGGAAAATTTCGGATTGAAACAGAGTTTTGTCCAAAAATGCTGATTCATAGAACCCAAAATGATTCACAGAAACATCTCAGGTTTGATGAACTTGCAGGGAAGAAAGGTCAGATTGGCAATGGATTGCCTGCCTGCCAATCTGAGCTGCTAAGGAGCAAGAAGTTTGAAGACCCTGGTACGGGCTCCCCGGGGACATGTCTCTAGGGCAATCTCAGCATGCAGACGGCCCTGGCCCCCAGGAACATGAGGGCTTCCAGACTTCCAGGCCAGCTGGCTTCCCAAAATGGCCACTGATTCACATAATATGGGCAACCAGCTGGCCTGGGAGACTGGAATCAGCTGTTGAGTGAAACTCACATTCTGCTCCTATTAGCAGCCATGAAACTGACAAGAATGTTCATTTCACTCAGCAGATGCCAAGGTCCTGTTGAGAAAATTTTGTTTCTGAAGCACCTTGTGTTGATGTTTCTAAAACATCCCCTCCCCCCGAGTTTTCAGTTAGAGGGAAATTTTGAAATAGCAACATTTCCCACAAAGCGGAAAGCCCATGTTTTGGTCAGCTCTGCTTTCAAGCTTTGCTGTTACAGCCTCATTGGAAAACATCAAGGTACAGTGTCCCTCCTTTCATCCTAAGGTAGACACCAGAGCAACAGTAATCTGCTGAGGCACTTGAACAAACCAATGATGCTTCACTGACAGTGGAATTGTCTTCTGAAGCTGCAAATCAAGTCTGTTAACCTTCAGGATGGGCTGCTGGCTTACCTGTTCTCCCAAACTTTCCTTGAGGGCTTGGCTGGGTTGATGGGGAAATTATATGGAAGTTTCATTTGTTGAGGAGGGAGAATATTAAAGGTAATGAATGGGGAATGATCTCCTGGTCAGTGAAAAGAGAAGAAGTCTAGTTTGTTTAAGGCAAATTGTATGGATTGTGAATAGCGAATAAGGAGGATGGAAGGTCTGTGATTGTTGTCAAGTGCAGAAGACTCTGTGTAGTGAACAGCAAAGAGGTGTATGGCTGATTCTGCTGGAGACTGTTTTGGTGGGTGAATGGAGGATAATCTTATCATTGGTAGAGAGCTGTCAAGGGTCCTCCCCCACTCTGAACTTTAGGGTACAGATGTGAGGACCTGCATGGACACTTCTAAGCTTAATTATTAGCTTAGATCTGGTAACACTGCCACCATCCAGAAATTTCAGGGTCCACCCAAAACCTTCCCCTCCCTGGGCAGCCTTGAGAGGCTTTTTCACCAAGTTCCTGGTGAACAGTGATCCAACCCCTTGGATCTTAACACAAGGAGAATTTAACCATCCCCTCCTCCTTTCACCCACCAGTTCCTGGTGAGTCCAGATCCAATCCCCTTGGATCTTAAAAAAAGGAAAAATCAATCAGGTTCTTAGAAAGAAAGCTTTTAATTAAAGAAAGAAAAGTAAAAACCATCTCTGTAAAATCAGGATGGAAAATACTTTATAGGGTAATCAGATTCATATAGCCTAGAGGAAACCCCTCTAGCCTTAGTTTCAAAGTTACAGCAAACAGAGGTAAAATCCTCTCAGCAAAAAGAAACATTTACAAGTTGAGAAAACAAAAATAAGACTAACCTGCCTTGCCTGGCTAATTACTTACAAGTTTGAAACATAAAAGACTGATTCAGAAAGGTTTGGAGAGCTTGGATTGACTTCTGGTCCCTCTTAGTCCCAAGAGCGAACAACCCCCAAAACAAAGAACACAAACAAAAGATTTCCCCCCACCAAGATTTGAAAGTATCTTGTCCCCTTATTGGTCCTCTGGTCAAGTGTCAGTCAGGTGTCAGCCAGGTTTACTGAGCTTCTTAATCCTTTACAGGAAAAGAGACATTAACACTTAACTATCTGTTTATGACAAGAGAAGACGAGTCTACGAGTGGTGAAGGACAGATTTGTCTGGTTAGTGGAGGGCAGAGGAGTCTATGGGTGGATGAAGGAGGAGAATGTTCCAGTTGACTTATGGGGGAAATTTTGCCATTGGTTAATGGCAAAAAATTACAGTCGATTAATGGGAGAGTTTAATGCTGAAGGAAGGAGAATGTTACCCAGGATTTGGTGGACCAAGTCAGTGTATTTTGCGTATATTCTTACAATACAGACCAGAGGTCTAGAGTTTGGGCTTTCTTACCAGTCCAAATGAACAAATGACACAAATATTGCTGTCACTTGATTTTACGGTATTTCACATCTGAGAACTTGTAAGGAGTCTCCACACTTGGAGCTGTGAGTCTTATAAGGAACAATACAAATTCAGCTCTTGTGTAAACTGTCGGGGTAATGTTATCTACATTAATGCTGTGCCCTCTGACACCATTCTGCCACTCTTGCTGGCTTCTTTCAATAATTAGGATTCTGGGACCTGGTGTGTCAGTGACTTTAGACATGACAATGATGAATGGAGTAGAGAGAGAGATCATAATTGACAAGAGCTTGCATAGAGAAAGGATCCAGTGCCCCATCCATGTCATCAGTGTTAGGGGTATTCTGATGTGAGGCTCTCAGAATCACTCCATTTGAAGCTGTTCCACTCTGGATAAATAATTGTTAGTTATTTTCTGATTTCTTTCTAGTGGCCTGTATGAAATGCACTGGGTATCTTAGTCCAGTTCCCAGAGGATGTCTCCCCATCACACTAATATCAACATTACTGGCAATAATTTGCCACAATAATTCTTCTGGTCCATGTGGGGGAAAAGACCACCACCCAGTTAATTTTGGGTCAGACAAGCCAAGGCACTTTTATTGTTATAACAAGAGACACAAGCATGCATACAGGGAGAGTCACCGGGTCCCCATGCAAGGGGTAGGCTGCTCTGTCCCTTACAAATTTCACCAAGCTTATAAAGGTTAAAACCGCAAAATGTCATATTGATTACACAAGTTATTTGCCTTTTTTGGTAAGTTAATATTGCAAATCAGCAGGTTATTTCCAGTAAGTCCAGTTTGGGGTATTTCCAGTTATTGTTAATTATATTGACTGTTCTATGACCCTTTGATTGCAATTACATATTGCAAAAGCCATAGAGTATTGCAAGTTAGCAAGCTATCTTAACAAATTTCATGTGCATGGGCCGTGTTGAGCTGGTTATCTTGTGATCCTTCCTTGTGATTTACTTTAAGCAAGCGAAACTACTATACTATATTTGATTATGGCTATACTGGCCTCCAAGGGACCCTTTGTCCCCCTCCCAGTTCCTCTTTTGTCAGTGATTCATACCCTGTTTTTTTCATATCTAGTTTCTCCACACCCTGCATCCTATATGCTGATAAAAAAGTTTCTTTTGAGCAGTTAGAATCTCAGCTTTTATTTTGCGTTGGTTAGCTAAAGGCTGAGGCCTACATACATGGGCCTATAAAATAATTGCAAAGCTTGTTTAATGAGAACCATACCATAATGTGGGGGGGGGGTATATTTTCTTATCATCCATTACTAAGGAAGCAAGCAGGATATGGAGAAGGAATCTCTTTTTATGTACAGAAAGGGTCCTTCCAGGGCAGGGTAGAGGCACATTTCCAGAGACTGTTGAGTGGGGGAAGATTCCACAGCTGCCCTTTGTCTTCTGTGTGCTCTGTTCTTGTCTATGACTGGAGGAGTGTTAACAGGCACTTCTTCTTGAATGTCTCTTGGAATATATGTGTCAACTACTTATGCAAATTATGTTTTCTACCTCACTTTTAGCTTGACGCTATGGCCTTGTCTACACTACACAGTTCTTCGACAAAAGGCACTTCCTGTTGAAAAGCAGTGAAGTGTACACATGCAATGCTCTCCTGCAGATTTAACTCTCCAGCTACTCGACACAATAAAACCACCTTGGCAGAGTCGTGGAGCTTTCTGCACATAAGTCAGTGTAGACACTGTGTTCCTCACAACACTGTACGGGCCTCCAGGAGGTACCCCACAATGCCCACTGTGACCACTCTGGTTCACCGTTTTTGAACTCAGCGTCCTTGCATCAGCTACACTGGCATGCACCCTCCTCTTTTCAAAGCCTCAGGAAGTTTTAAATTATTCTTCTGTTGCTTATTGTGGAGACCTCACATAGCTACTGCCCAGCTGAGCATGCTGGCTTCCTGCAGCAAACAGGTGCCTGCCTGGACTACATGGGAGGAGGATGTGGGTTTCCTCACTTGTGGTGGGTGATAGATGGAACGCTATCCTATCTTGGCACCAGAGCACCAAGGCAGCAAGTATATAAACGCAAGGGGTACTTTTCAATGGTGCTGCAAGCAACTGGTGGATCACAAGGAACGTTTCACTGACATCAAAGTGGGATGGCTGGAAAGGTGCATGATGCGCTATCTTCAGGAACTCTGATCTGTTGAACAGCAGCAGGAAGGAACTTACTTCCCAGACTAGAAAATTACCAATGAAGATGTTGAAATGCCAATAGTTATCCTTGGGGACCCAGCCTACCCCTTAATGCCATGGCTTATGAAGCCATACACAGGCCTGGACAGTAGTCAGGAGCTGTTCAACTACAGCTGAGCAAGTGAAGAATGTGGTAGAATGTGCAATTTGAGGTTTAAAAGCTTGCTGGGGCAGTTTACTGACTCAGTTAGACCTCAGCGAAACCAATGTTCCATTTTAATTGCTGCTTCCTGTTGTTCTCTTATTCCGTAGACTAAGGGAAGACATTTATCGTGGGGTGGGAGGTTGAGGCAAATCACCTGGCCAGTGATTACGCGCAGCCAGACACAGGGTGCTTAGAAGAGCACAGCAGGGCATGCTGCGCATCAGAGAAGCTTTGAAAACCAGTTTCATGACTGGCCAGGCTACACTGTGACAGTTCTGTTTGTTTTTCCTTGATGAAAACCTGCCCCCCTTGGTTGATTCTACTTCCCTGTAAGCCAATTGACCTCTCCCCTTCGAACACCACTTGCAGAGGCAATATAGTCATTATTGTTTCAAAATCATGCATTCTTTATTAATTCATCATGCAAATAGTGGGAAAACTCACAAGGTAGCCTGGGAGGGGTGGTGAGGAGGGAATCACCAGGTGAGGTAGTGGATGAGGGCAGGAGTGAAGGACAAGGCCACACTGCATTTCAAAACTGATTGAATGCAGTCTTTTATTGCTTGGACAGTCCTCTGGGGTGGAGTGGTTGGGTCTCTGGAGCTCCATCCCTCCATGTTCTTGGGTATCTGAGTGAGGAGGTTATGGAACTTGGGGAGGGGGGAGGGCAGTTACACAGGGTCTGCAGCAGTGGTCTGTGCTCCAGCTTCCTTTCCTGCAGCTCCACCAGATGCTGGAGCATATCAGTTTCATTCTCGCAATAGCCTCAGCATTGGATCCTGCCTCCTTTCATCGTGCTGCCGCCACCTCTCATCTTGCTCCCGCCAACTCTCATCTCACTCATCCCTCCTCATCTTGTGTTCATTACCTGCTTTCCTGGACTCTGACACTGTTTGCCTCCACACATTCTGCTGAGCTCTTTCACCGTGGGACTGCATGAGCTCAGAGAACTTTTAATGGGGGCCATGTACTACTGGGGTAAAACTCCACACCTTGAAACCATTTTAACCCACATCACATCAGTAGTTTGATCTCTAGCTCTGAGCAAAATAAATAAACCTAGAAACTTGTAATTGAGCTCATATCTCCACAACCCTTAGCTCAAATGACCCCAGATTTAGGTCACTAACCCTACCCTGCACCCTCCAAAGGCACATTAAATATCAAAGAAATTTGACTAAGCGTATCATTTTTTTAAAAGAGAAGTGGAACTTTAAACAGAAGTCATGGTGCAACTTTCACTATCGGGGTATTCCTGTATAGTTATAATATTAATCTGTTCATTTACTGGCTGGGTACCCATCTCATAGGTTTCTATTAATCATGTTATTGGAATATTCTATGAGGATTGAGATGGGATTGTGATGTCCAGGAATGAGAACCTCAGATACAGGAACAAGCAAAAAACCAGACATCACGGCACAGATATTCAACTCATGGCACCTGGCCAGGTTCCATAGCACTATGCCAATTTACAGCTGCTGAGGAACTGGTCTAATCGACTTCACTGGGGCTTGGGATGATTTACACAACAGCTGTTTGGGGATCTGGACCCTTTGACACCAAGGCAGCTAGAGGTGATTTACAAAAACTGAGGCTCTGACCCACTCACTCCAGTGGTGCTACCCTGATTTGAACTAGCTGGGGATCGAAACTGTTGAGTCCAATAGATCTAGGGCTGATTTATACCCCCTGGGGATATGGTCCTTCATATTTCATTCTCTGACATGAATGTCTAGTGTGAATGTAACACTTTTAAACAGTGCATCTGCTGCCAAAGGAGCCTTTTATTTTAGTGTTGTCTGCAGAAAGGAAAAAATGTAACTACTAAAGAAAGAAAGAAAGAAAGAAAGAAAGAAAGAAAGAAAGAAGCTTGGCCATTTATCCCAGTAGGAGTTGAAGATCAGATACAGAAAATCTCCACAACACAGAATTCCTCCAAAGTTCTGTTCCCAGTGGGAACGAATCATTCTGTCATGCTTACAAATTACACTTGTAACTAATATCAATGGACAAAGCACTAGGAAAGAGCAGATTGATTATGAACTTTTGACTCTTTTTTGGTTCAGTTTCACAGGCAAAGAATATGGATTGGAAACTGCCTCATGGGCCAGATCCGCAGATGGAGCAAATGGAAGTCAATGAGCCAGATCCCCACTGTTGTAAACGACCCTTGCTATTCTGAAGTCAATGGAACTTTACACCATCCATTTACACCAGCTCAGGACTTGGTCCTTAGTTTTCAGTGTTTGCCTCTGGGTACCTGTTTGTGACCAACTTCAAGCAGCCAGGATAGCCTGAGCTGAGGGTTCCTCTGGTGGCTGCATCCCAAGAGTTGCTGGTGCAGTGCAGAAGAAGACCATCTCTGCTCACTCAGAAGTAATTATGTGAAGTTATTGAAGGAACAGGCCATTCCAGGCCAGGTGAGACTCTGGTGCCATTAGGCTCTCAGCTATTGTAGATCACTTGTCTGTGCTACTAATTTATATTTTATTTTGCCATCCTGTGGGGAGCTCCTTTGTGACTCAGCCCTGCCTTCTTTTTAGCCAAGGTTTCTTCCAGGGATACTGCTATCGTATGAGATCCAGGGCAGGTGCTGTTCCCCCTCAGGGGAAGGGGGTTAGGATCAGGTAGTGCAGGTTGTCAGGGTGATTTGCTCCAGAGGTGAGATCAGAGCTGGGATCACAGCCCTGGAGACTGGATTCAGCTATTTAACCCCAACAGGAACATCCTAGGCTTCGGCTGTGTCTGAAGTATGCACAAGCTGGCATCATCTCTAGAGCTGGGAGGGGCTTTCAGTCCCTGATCCCAATCAGTTCATCGCCTCTCACCCAAACCTGCCCTAGGAGGGAAGAAGGGAGCACCCGTCTATGCAAGGAACTGCAGAGAGACGCTGCAACTGAGAACATGCAGTGAAGGGGCACAACAACAGCTGGTGGAGAATACAGTGATGGGGGCATGGGAGAGAGTGAGAGAACCAATCAATCCTGGCAGTGGGTGCATAGATGGATAGATGGATAGATGGATAGATAGATAGATAGATAGATAGATAGGTAATGACCAATGATTCTTAACACTGCAAGATCAATGCACTGCAAATTGGGATAACAAAGAAGGGCAAGAGCATATCTGGATACAGACTGGTTAACCTAGTGAGGAGGGCTTGAAACTAGGTTCAACGAGGGCAGGTGACCAAAGCCCACAGGTAAGTCATAAACATGGAGATCTGGGAGAAGGGTTGGAATCTGGGGGGAGCATGGGCTGCTATAACAGAAATAAGGGAGAGATGAGACAGAACTGCGGGAGTGGGAAGGGGATCAAATCAGTATCTTAGATGTCTGTATACTGATGTGAGAAGAATGGGGAATAATCAGGAAGAACTTGAAATGCTAGTATATAAACACAACTGTGACATAGTTGGCGTCATGGAGACTTAGTGGGATAATACACATGACTGGAATATTGGTATAGAAGGGTACAATTTAGTCAGGAAGGACAGGTAGGTTAAAAATGGAGGAGATGTTGCCTTATGTATCAAAAAGTATACACTTGGACTTAGGTTGAGATAGAAATAGGAGACAGATTTGGTGAAAGTCTCTGGGTAAGGATAAAAGGGGTAAAAAAACAAGGGTGATGTCATGGTAGGGGTTTACTGCAGACCACCTAACCAGGTAGAAGAGGTGGATGAGGCTTTTTTTAAACAACTAACAAATTCATCCAAAGCACAGGACTTGGTCGTGATGGACTTCAGCTACCCAGACATCTGTTGGGAAAATAACACAGCAGAGCACAGATTATCCAACAAGTTCTTGAAATGCATTGGAAACATTATTTTTTAATATCAGAGGGTGGAGAAAGCTACTAGGCTGTTCTAGATTTGATTGTGACAAATAGGGAGGAACTGGTTGAGAATTTGAAAGTAGAAGGTGACATGGGTGAAAGTTATCACAAAATGATAAGAGTTTGTGATTCTAAGCAATTGTCAGAGGGAAAACAGCACAATAAAGACAATTGATTTCAGGAAGGCAGACTTTTCAGCAAACTCAGCGAGTTAGTAGGCAAAATCCCATGGGAAGCAAGTCGAAGGGGAAAAACAATTGAAAACAGTTAGCAGTTTTGCAAAGAGACATTACTAAGGTCAAAAGAGCAAACTATCCCACTGTGTAAGAAAGATAGGAAGTATGGCAAGAGATCGCCCTGGTTCAACCAGGTCTTCAATGACCTAAAACTCAAAAAAGAGTCCTACAAAAAGTGGAAACTAGGTCAAATTACAAAGGATGAATATAAAGAAGTTGATATCTGAGCAATTAGCAATTCCAGAAGACGGGAAAAGGGAAAATATAGTGCCCATCTATAAAAAGGGAAATAAGGACAACCTAGGGAATTACAGATCAGTCAGCTTAACTTCATTACCCGGAAAGATAATGGAGCAAATACTTAAACATTCAATTTGCAAACATCTAGAAGATAATGAGGTGATAAGTAACAGTCAGCATGGATTTGTCAAGTACAAATCATGTCAAACCAACCTGATATTTTCTTTTTTAACAGGGTAAAAAGCCCTTTGGACAGGAAAGAAGCAGCAGATGTGGTATATCTTGACTTTAGTAAGGCTTTTGATACTTTCTGTCATGACCTTCTCATAAACAAACTAGGGGAATCCAACCTAGATGGGGCTACTATAAGGTGAGTGAATAACTGGTTTGAAAACTGTTCCCAGAGAGTAGTTATGAGTGGTTCGCAGTCATGCTGGAGGGGTGTAACGAGTGGGGTTCCACAGGGATCGGTTTTGGGTCTTGTTCTGTTCAATATCTTCATCAGTGATCTAGACAATAGAATAGAGAGTACACTTATAAAGTTTGCAGATGATACCAAGCTGGGAGGGGTTGTAAGTGCTTTGGAGGATAGGATTATAATTCAAAAAGATCGGGACAAACTGGAGAAATAGTCAGATGTAAACAGGATGAAATTCAATGAGGATAAATGTAAATTACTCCACTTAGGAAGGAACAATCTGCTGCACACATACAAAATGGGAAATGACAGCCTAGGAAAGTTTACTGCGGAAAGGAATCTGGGGGTCATAATGGATCACAAGCTAAATATTAGTCAACAGTGCAACTCTGCTGCAAAAGAAGCAAACCTCATTGTGGGATCTGTTAGTAGGAGTGTTGTAAGCAAGAAACGAGACATAATTCTTCCACTCTACTCTGCGCTGATTAGGCCTCAGCTGGAGTGTTGTGTCCAGTTCTGGGTGCCATATTTCAGGAAAGATGTGGACAAATTGGAGAAAGTCCAGAGAAAAGCAACAAAAATGACTAAATGTCGAGAAAACATGACCTAGGAGGGAAGATTGAAAAATTGGGTTTGTTTAGTCTGGATAAGAGAAGACTGAGAGGGAATATGATAACAGTTTTCAAGTACATAAAAGGTTGTTACAAAAAGGAGGGAGAAAACTGTTAACCTTTGAGGACAGGGCAAGAGGCAATGGGTTTAAATTGCAACAAGGAATGTTTAGGCTGGATATTAGGAAAAACTTCCTAACTGTCAGGGTGGCTAAGCACTGGGAATAAATTGCCTAGAGAGATTGTGGAATCTCTTTCATTGGAGATTTTTAAGAGCAGGTTAGACAAACACCTGTCAGGGGTGGTCTAGATCAGACCTGCACAACATGCAGCATGGAGGCTGCATGCGGCCCGTGTGGGCTCACTATGTGACCCGTGGGGGGTGAGTAGGTGGGCTCACTGTGTGGCCCACGGGGGGTGAATAGGCAAGCGGCGGGTGAGGGAGGGTAGCTGAGGAGGCGGTGGGCAGTGGTAAGTGGTGAGGAGGCGAGCTGGAGGGGGTGAGGGGCTCAGGAGGTGAGCGGGCAGGCAGTGGCGGGGGATGAGTAGGTGAGCCAGGGGTGGGTGGGGGACTGAGGAGGCGAGCGAGGAGTCAGTGTCTGACCTGTTCTACTGAACTGGTCTGGCTCTCATCCCCTCTCCAAGGGTTGCAGCTGTCTGGAGGTGCTGCCTTCCACACTTTCCTCATTCACACCTCATTCATTCAACAGGACAATTGATTACAAAGTTGGGGGAAGATCTTATTCTACTTCTAGCAAAAAGACATTTTTCTTTTGCCTTAATTATACTACCTTAGGGGCCCGCTATTACATATTACCAAGGTTCAATACCGTTGTTTCGGTGGGGCAGTGCTGGGGAAGTGGGTTTGTTTCCGTGGGGTGGGTGGTGTTGGGTGGGAGAGTATTTTGGGGGGCTTGCTGGACCTGGAGGGGGTTCGGCAGGGCTGGGCGAATTCGGCCCTCAGCTATTTTCTGTGGAGTAGCATGGCCCTTGGCTCTTTACGAGTTATACAGGCCTGGTCTAGATAATACTTAGTCCTACCAGGATTGCAGGGAACTGGACTAGATGACCTCTCAAGGCCCTTTCCAATTCTATGATTCTATGAGTCTATGAAAATGAGTTTTCTATTTCAATTAAATATGTTAAAGTATTAATGTACAGGGAGAATTTAATATCAGAAATATGAATTGCCATTAGAGCTCTTTAAGACTTTAACTATCAAATTATGCACACATCTAGAGAGGATCAGATTTAAAAAAAAAATCACCAGAAAAAAATGACTTTTCATTGAGGTTGTGAGAACCAAACAATTTCATCCTGAAACTGTTGGAAACTGAAAAATTTTAGTCATAATAACAAAATGTTTTCATTTTTACGGCTAGCAGAGACTTTTCATGAAAATGTATTCAACTGAAAACTCAATTTTCCTTTGAAATAAAGAAGAAATTGTCTGACTACTGGAAACTTAGCTTTAAGCCAGGGTATGGGGAACATAAATATTGTCCAATGACAGCACAGTTTCCAACCCATTCCCTCTATCGCAACCGTGTTTATGTCTTTCAAAGCGGTAGCTGCAGGATGGTGAAACTAATAAGTAAGTAGCCAAGTTGGTAGCCCACACAATATGTTTTAAACATACTAACCTCTCTAAACTGAAGCCCAGGGAGTTGAAGCCCCCAGACAAAGCCTGTCTATCTTGATCTTACCCAAGGAAATGCAGGAGGTTGATGGAACTAGAACTCAGCTCTCCTCTTCTACCATCGTAGCCTCTGTCCCACACTGCTGCCCGCTATACAAAAATACTGTCCACCCATACATAGAACATACCCCTAGGAAGAAACAGTCCATCCCCAAAAGAGTTTACATTCAAAGGAGACAAGACAAAGAAATGGAGGGAGGGGAAAGAGAGGAAGAAGTGACAGCCCCACGGTCACCGTGAAGGTCAGTGACAAAGCCAAGAGTAGAACCCACGTTTCCTGACTGCCACTGATCCACGCTATACAGACATAAAGTAACAGAGGGAAACAATACAATCTAGCAGTAACTGATCAATGCTACTAGCCCATCATCGCCCAGAGACGGAAATGCAGCTACGATTTGGTGCCATAAATCAATGTGTAAACAGGCAGCAGGCCGCCTGTGTGGTGTTGGGATGGAATCATCATAGAGGAGCTGCCATGTGGGACTCCTGATAAGTTTACACTGCTTTTCACAGGAAAGTGGGAATTAGGGTCAGCAGATGTCCTGGTTTGGGGGTCTTTTACCTATATAGTCTCCTATTGCCCCCTACCCTCTGTCTCGATTTTTCACATTTGTTGTCTGGTCACCCTAGTGGGAATCAGGCTATTTGGGCATTTGAGTTTCAGGGACAAGTTATGAGCCTGGTGTCTGTAGCAATAGGGGCAAAACATTGGTTAACGTTGTTGGATTTGGATTGTACTTTGTTCCATCCTTCTCACAGCATTTTAATAAGCCACATCAAGAGCCAAATCTTCAGATGGTGCAAACTGATGAAGCTCCATTGACTTTAAGGGAGCGATGCCAATTTACACTCCTGTGATAACACAGCAGAGTAGTGCTCTGTTTGTGAGCGGTGAGGAACACTAGCTACTCCAGTCAATAGTAGTGACCAATGCTGTGCACCTTTGATATTCACATCATGAGAGATTATGGAGAGGGGAATCAAGGTCACACTCTCTCTCAGTATAATCCTGACCATTGCCCTTGTCTTTCCCTCTACAGGCAGGACACGATAAACTAAGAAAGAAAATGTCCAACCAAACCAACATAACTGAGTTCCTTCTCCTGGGATTCTCTGATGTTTGGGAGCTGCAGATTTTGCACTTCTTGGTGTTTCTGGTGCTTTACCTAGAAGCCCTGACAGGGAATCTTCTTATCATCACAGCCATAACTCTTGATCACCACCTTCACAGCCCCATGTACTTCTTCCTGATGAATTTGTCCATTCTAGATCTCGGTACCATCTCTGTCACCATTCCCAAATCCATGGCCAATTCCCTTATGAACACCAGGTCCATTTCCTATTGTGGATGTTTTGCCCAAATCTTTTTCTTTGTTTTCTTTGCTCTTTCTGACTTCGCCTTACTCACCGTCATGGCATACGATCAAAAGTCGCCATCTGCAAACCACTGCACTATGAGGCTATAATGAACAGGAAAGCTTGTGTCCAAATGGCAGCCAGCGCCTGGATCAGTGTAATTGTCTATTCTTCATTGCACACCAGGAGCACATTTGCAATCTCCTTCTGTGGCGGCAATGAGGTGAATCAGTTCTTCTGTGAAATTCCCCAGCTACTCAAGCTCGCCTGCTCTGACACGTACCTTGGTGAAGTCGAGGTACTCATCTTCGGTGTATGTTTAGCCTTAAGCTGTTTTGTTTTTATAATTCTGTCTTACACTCAGATCTTCCAAACAGTGCTGAGAATCCCCACTGAGCAGGGTCGGCATAAAGCCCTATCCACTTGCCTCCCTCACCTCATTGTGGTCTCCTTGTTTCTTTCCACTGGCATCTTCGCTTACCTGAAACCCACCTCCAGTTCTCCATCAGGTCTGGATCTCATGGTGGCTGTTCTTTATTCCCTGCTGCCACAAGTGATGAATCCGATCATCTACAACATGAGGAACAAGGAAATCAAAGCTTCCCTGAGGAAACTCACTGGGTGGAGGTTATTCAGCAGGAATAAAAAGTCTATATTTCTCTTATGAACATGGTTTTTATCTGTGTTTATTCACACAAACAATCAATTGATGATACTTTGTTATTGTCCCCATAAGAATATTCTGTGTGATTTTTTTAAGTAAAATGCTGTATTTATAGTGGTAAATCCAGACTCGCGCCACTAAGTCAATGCAGTTATTCTAGGTTTATAACAGTGTAAGTAAGATTTCCATTAACACGTCTCCAGTCATAGGGAAGGAGGTGGGCGGTGAGGTGGTTAGTGAATTATCGATTGTCGTAATAAGCCATAAATCCAGTGTCTCTATTCAGTCCATGATTTTTGGCATCTAGCAACATTATGAATTTAAGCTCCCAGGCCCATCCCTTGAAGGTGTTGTGCAAGTTTCCTTTGAGAGAAGGACTGAGTGATCAGATATAGATTTTTTTTGCAGATATAGAATGATCACATTATGAAACGTGTTCACCCACAGGCAGTGGGGTGTTTTTCTCTTTTCTCATTTTCCTGTGTGAGTTCATTCAAGAGCGTAGTGATTGTTTGGTTTCACCCACATAATTGTTATTCGAGCATTTAGTGCACTGGATGAGGCACACCACATGTTGTGATAGGCATGTGTAGGACCCATGGATCTTGACAGGTGTTTTGTGAGGGGTGCTGATCATCATAGCAGTGGAGATATGTCTGCAGGTTTTATATCTGTTGTTCTGGCTGCGTTGGTGTGTCCTGTTCTGTGGGGAGCTTGCTTCAGAGGATGAGCTTGGAGCAGATGGAAGGTTGTCTGAGGGCCAGAAGAGGGAGTAATGGAAAGATTTCTTTCAGGACGTGGTCCCCATTGAGTATGGATTGTAATTGTTTGATTATATCCTGTGTTGTCAACAGGTCAATTCACCTTGAATGGTCCCTTGAAATATGTGTTAACTATTTACACTAAACAATCTGTTCCAATTTGTATTTAGCTGTAACACTCTGAGTACATTTCCTAGCCCTGAAGAAGAGCTCTGTGTAAGCTCAAAAGCTTCTCTCTCTCACCAACAGAAGTTGAGGAATAAAAGATCTTACCTCATTCACCTTGTCTCCCTAATATCCTGGGACCGACATGGCGACAACACCACTGCATAAATCAGTGTTGTGTTATTCTTGATGTTGTTGAAAGGCTTATTTACGAGGAAGGTTTTGCAATATTTCCTAAAGACAATCAGACTCTGGATAATGAAGCCAAATTCTGATCCCATTGAAGTAACTGGAATTTAGCCGCTCACTTCAAAGGAATCGTGATTTGGTCAGTGGCCAATACACCCAAGGATCCAAGAGTGGATCCAGGCAGCTTGGAGAAAATGAATGCAACAGAGATATAAGGGTGAGATTCTCATCTCAGCTAAACCAGAACAGATACAGAGTAGCTTCACTGACACCACCAGTTTAATACTGGCAAGGTCTTGGACCAAAGACTCGGGACTAAGTTCAGTAGTAACAAACTCTAGTGCAAATTATTTGTCAGGGGTCATTTTGATATAATATTGGTGTGAATGGGAAAATACCATCACATGCACCGATCTGGTATTCCATATGCCATCCAGTGTAAATCTAGTCACATCCAAACTGAGAAAGGATCTAGGAAGTTGGCCTTTTTTTAGTATAAGAACACTATCTTTGTGCATGGTTGTGTACACTGCATATATGAAAGACAAAGGCAGAGTCTGAAATTAGCTAGACAGAGAGAGAGGACCATTCTTTGTCTTAACACACAGCCTAATTGTGTCATAATGACAGATTTCCATTTGATTGTGAATTGTTAGCTAGCTAGCTAGCTAGATAATGAATAGTTTATGCAAATTATTGAGACTCACTTCCTATCCAAGACTATGCCCAGATCATGATTTTCTTATAAAAATTAATTATTCAACATTATTTGCCAAAGAATTTCTCTCACAATACTTTACTCCACAGCTCAGCTACAAACAGTTCATCCTAAATACCTGGTGTTTGAACTTTAAGCTGTTTCAGCTGGATACATTTTTAATATGATCTGTTTCCCTTCCCTGAGTGGATCAGGTCATAGAATCATAGAATATCAGGGTTGGAAGGGACCTCAAGAGGCCATCTAGTCCAACTCCCTGCTCAAAGCAGGACCAATCCCCAACTAAATCGTCCCAGCCAGGGCTTTGTCAAGCCTGACCTTAATAACCTCTAAGGAAGGAGATTCCACCACCTCCCTAGGTAACCCATTTCAGTGCTTCACCACCCTTCTAGTGAAAAAGTTTTTCCTAATATCCAACCTAAATCTCCCCCACTGCAACTTGAGACCATTACTCCTTGTTCTTTCATCTGTTACCACTGAGAACAGTCCATTCTCTATGGAACCCCCTTTCAGGTAGTTGAAAGCAGCTCTCAAATCCCCCCTCATTCTTCTCTTCTGAAGACTAAACAATCCCAGTTCCTTTAGCCTCTCCTCATAAGTCATGTGCTCCAGCCATCTATCAATGTGATATATGCCATCATGTGCTAGCAATGCCCCTCTGCCATGTACACTGGCCAAACCTGACAGTCTACTCAAAGAATAAATGGACACAAATCTGACATGAGGAATCATAACATTCAAAAACCAGTAGGAGAGCACTTCAACCTCTCTGGTCACTCAGTAACAGACTCAAAGGTGGCAATTTTGCAACAGAAAAGCTTCAAAAACAGACTCCTACAAGAAACTGCTGAACTTGAATTAATATTCAAACTAGATACCATCAACTATATTTAAACAGAGACTGGGAATGGCTGAGCCATTACACACATTGAATCTATTTTCCTATGTTAAGTATCCTCACACCTTCTTGTCAAACTGTCTCAAATGGGCTCTCGATTATCCCTACAATTTTTTTTCTCCTGTTGATAATAGCCCATCTTAATTAATTAGCCTTTTAGAGTGGGTAGGGCAACTGCCACCTTTTCATGTTCTCTGTATGTATCTAGTTAGTCTCTAAGGCCTGGGCTGCACTAGCAGGTAGGTTCGAACTAAGATACACAACTTCAGCTACACTATAAATGTAGCTGAAGTCAAAGTATCTTAGTTTGACTTACCTGGCCGTTCTCACACTGGTAAGTCGACTTCTGCGGCTCCCCCACCGACTCTGCTTACTCCTCCTGCCAAGGTGGAGTACAGGCATTGATTCAGGGATCGATTTATCATGTCCAGACTAGATGCAATAAATCCTTCTTGTGGTGTAGGGCCCAAAACTGGACAGAGTACTCCAGATGAGGTCTCACCAATGCTGAATAGAGGGGAACAATCACCTCCCTCAATTTGCTGACTATGCTCCTACTTCTATAAAAATAATGTGTTATAAGTGGGATTTGAACCCAGGTTTCCATAGAAAGAACAGAACAGAAAATTGGTAGAAAGACCAAGTCTTAGACCACTCTGCCATCAACCATATTAGGCAGGGGCTTTAAAAGGAAGGGACAAATCCTCAGCTGGTGTAAATTGTTATATCTCCATTGAAGTCAACAGAGCTCTGAGAATTTGCACAACCTGAGGATCTATTCAGAACACTCATGGTTGTGAATTCGAAACTCCCCTCCACTGAATATTCTGCACTAAGGCCCTGATCCAGCAAACCACTTCAGGGCATGCTTAACTTTAAATACATGTGTAGTCCCATTGAAAACTGGAAGTTAATCTCATCCTTAAGTGTTTTGTTGGATTAGGGATAGGGCCAAATGGTATTAGACTTGCCACTGCCTCAATTTCTCCCCTTTTCCAATTAAATAAACTGCTACAATTGGTGCATTTAAATTTCTCTCTGCTTCTGGGATCTGTTTATTGACATAAAATACAAGTTTATCTCAAAGCCAGCCTCTCAAGGCTGCTTTCTCCAGGCTCACCAGACCATTACACTCCTCCTGGGCTCCCTTTGCGGGTTCTGTTCCTGCCCTGCAGTACAGGTCACTCCAGTCAATCCTCCCCTCTGAAGAGCTTCTTCCCAAGTCCTTTATGACCCTTGGTCCCCTCTGGGTCCCCTTCAGGAGACTCCCTGTGCCCTGAAATTCTTCTAGTCTTTACCCTTGGATTACAGCATCAGGTCCAGCTCTCTCTGCTCCTCAGGCCCATTCGACACTCTGGGCTTCTCCAGAGAGACCTCCTCTGAGTCTGTCCTACCCACTGGTCCCCCTTGCTCTGATGGATCAGGATCCCTCCTGTGATTCCTGGTCACCTGACCCAGCCACAGCCCCAAACTCAAACCTGCCACCTGAGATTGAACAACAGGGCAAAAGTGTGGATGAGCAGAGAGAGACAAACACTGACAAGGACTTGCTTCTGAGAAAGGATGTAGTCCCACTGTCCACATCATCAATGCTATGGGGTATTATCAGGAGGGGCTCCCTGTCAATAAATAACTACAGAGTCATTGGAGCAGGGGACTGGACCCTGGGTTTGCCACCTCTCAGAAGATTGCACTAACCACCAGGCTAGAAAGTCACTCTGATGCTTGCTTTCTCTCTGTCCCAATGACATCTTTATCCAAGATGGAACAGATCAAATTGAGGGCATCCATATCAGAATATCCAACAGTGCAGTGGTTAGAGGGCTCACCTAAGAGATGTGAGATCCCTCTTCAAGTCCCTTTTCCTCATCTGGCAGAGCAGGGATTTGAACCAGGGCTCTCCCACATACCAGCTGAATATCCTAGCCATGGGTCTGACAGTTATGAGCTAGAGGCTCAGCCACATTGCAAAAAAATACCATATGTGCCCGACCCTTGGATCACAAGCCAAGATGAATGCCTTCCTCCAGCCTGGACTGAAGCACCTAATACTACAACAGGGGTAGGGCTTAGCACAAACCCTAAGGGGAGGGATAGCTCAATGATTTGAGCATTTTTCCTGCTAAACCCAGGGTTCAGTCCTTGAGGGGGCCATTTATAGAGATCTGGGGCAAAAATTGGGGATTGGTCCTGCTTTGGGTAGGAGGTTGAACTAGATGAATAGGAGTTTGGGGGTTTGAAAGTGTAGGGCTGTTCCCATCTCATCTGAGACAGGGACCTTCTCACCTCTAGCTCATACAGATCAATTTGCTTCCAGCTGGGTATCAGTTAAAGGTTATTCCATTCACTGGATATCTGATAGTCCATTGTAGCTGGGCACCTTTGAAAATTAAGCACTCTTGAAAATGCCAGCTGAAGGCTTTGGTAAGTGGAAATTTACCCAGCCTCAACTTTTACAGTTGGCCTATCTTTTATCATTGGCCAAACAAAAACAACAGAAAGAATCAGGCCTGAGCTTTGGAGTGTTCAACGCCGGGCCTTGCATTCATCGCTGTGCGCACAGGGACCATTCACCCCTCAAGTCCACTAGTGGCAATAATGGCAAAAGCATCTAAGCTGTATGAACTGGATTGGTGATCTGTGTACAGTTCATAAGAATGGTCAGGGCCGGTTTTAGCCAATGCGGGGCCCGATTCATGGGGCATGTACTCTCCCTGCTGCACTTCGGATTTCCGCGCTCTGGCGGTGGAAACGGGGCTGCAGAGCTCCAGACACGGGAGCGGGGCAGCCGCACTTGCTACTCTCGGGCCAGGGAAACAGGACCGCGGGGTTGCAGAGCTCCAGTCGGGGTAGCAGGGCTGCGGGGAAGTGGGGCTCCGGCTGAGAGAGTGGGGTTGCGGGGCTCTGGCTGGGGTAGCGAAGCCACTGGACATGCTGTGCTACGGCAGGGGGAGTGAGACTGTGGAGCTCTGGCTAGAAGAGTGGGTTTGTGGGGCTCTGGTCAGGGTAGCGGGGCCGCGGGACCTGCCATGTTGCAATCGGGGTAGCAGAACCACGGAGTTGTGGGGCTCTGGCTGGGGTAGCAGGGCTGCGGGATTGTGGGGCTCTGGCCGGGGGAATGAGACCGCGGGGTTGTGGGGCTCAGGCTGAGAGAGTGGGGCTGCAGGGCTCTGGCCGGGGGACTGGGGCTGCAGGGCTCCGGCAGGGGAGCAGGGCCAAAAGGCAAAAGCTG
Organism: Chelonoidis abingdonii; assembly: GCF_003597395.2. NCBI lineage: Eukaryota > Metazoa > Chordata > Testudines > Testudinidae > Chelonoidis > Chelonoidis abingdonii. The sequence goes on along the minus strand of NC_133793.1, from coordinate 17,846,761 downwards.
ACATTAACATTGTTTCAATCTGTGTCGGGAGCAGCTCCCAGCCCCAGCACGCCAAGCCTGTGCTTGGAGCAGCAAGCCACGGGGGAGCGCTCTGCCAATTGCAGGGAGGGTGGCAGGCAGGCTGCCTGCGGTGGCTTGCCTGCAAGGGTCTGATGGTCCCACGGCTCCGGTGGACCTCCCACAGGCACGGCTTTGGTGGAGTGGGCATGCCGCTGTGCTTGGGGCAGCAAAATGTGTAGAGCTGCCCCTGGTTTGTGTATTATTTGACATTGTGTATTCATTGTCACCATAGAAGGGAAGGGCTCTGCATAGACGGAAATTTGCCTGAGCATCAGTAGAAAATGTTAACTAAAATTTACTTTAAAAATTAAACCTGGCGCTTTGCCATCTTTTGTCATCATTTTTATTTCTTAGCTTTCAGCTATTTAAGTGAACTCTAAAACTTTCATACTGACTGTTTACTATCTGACATTGTATCTCTCTAATCTCCTTCATAACCATCATTGTCTTTTTTCCATTTTAACACTATCCCATAGTATCAGAGACAGTGAGAAAAATAGCAAATAAAGGTCCATGACTCTCTTTCTATCTCTATAGAGAATGATAGATATACATGCATCTGTCTCACACAGAGACATGTGATGTATTCCCCAATGGTCATACTGGGTCAGATCAATGGTCCATCTTTCCCAGTATCTTTTGTTTGTGTAAAACCTTCTGCCTATTAATTTCATTGAGTGACCCCCTGTAGGAATGACCCCGGGCCCACAGGCCTGGGTGCCCCTTTAATTGGGGCATTTTGTTCTTGCTTGCAAGCTGGGCACACCCGCTTTGCTTATCGCAGGAACTTGGCCTTCCTCCATCCTCACCCCCGCTTACTTTCACACCAGTCGGGTTGCACTGGCAGTTGCTTTTGTTTTTTAGCTTGCCATCCCTTCTGCAGTTTTACATGAACTTACTGCTGTTTGCAGCTGGGCGATGTTGTAGTTGCTTGCTTCTTGAGCTCCAGTTGGATTTGGAAGATTTTTGTAGGGGATATTGATTGTTGCTGCATGCTTTGACGCATGTGGTATTATAGATAATAAAAGAGGAGGTAAGAGCTCGAAACAGCTTTTGCACTCTCGGATTTCTACAATTGGTGTCAAGTTTTTCCATGGTGTCAACCCCCTCGGTCCTTCTATGTGTAAGGAGTAAATAACATTCGACTTATCACTTTTTCTTCACACCATACATGATTTTTATAGACCTCTTTATATTCTCCTTTGTCGTCTTTTCTAGTTTGATAGGTTTAAAAGTAGTACTTTTAAATCTCTCATCATATGGAACTTTTCATATCCCTATACTTTTATTTATGCCTTTCTCTGTACTTTTTCAAACTCTAATATATCTTTTTTGAGATGGGGTGACCAGAACTGCATGCAGTATTCAAGGTGCAGGCAGGCGTACCATGGATTTATACAGAAGCATTATGATATTTTCTATCTTATTATCTATCCCTTTTCTAATAGTTCCTAACATTCTGTTAGCTTTTTTGACTTCCGCTGAACATTGAGCAGATGTTTTCAGAACAATATCTACAATGACTCCACTTTCTTGAGTGGTAACAGCTAATTTAGACCCCATAATATTGTATGTATAGTTGGGATTATGTTTTCCAGTGCGCATTACTTTGCATTTATCAATACTAAATTTCATCTGCTGTTTTGTTGCCCAGACACCCAATTTTGTGAGATCCCTTTGTAACTCCTCGCAGTCAGCTTTGGACTTAACTATCTTGAGTAAATATGTATCATCTGCAAACTTTGCCATGCCGGTGTTTACCCCTTTTTACGGGTCATTTATGAATATGTTGAACAGCACTGGTCCCAGTACAGATCCTTGGGGGATCCCACTATTTATCACTTTCCAGTAGGAAAACTGACCATTTATTCGTACTCTTTGTTTACTATCTTTCAACCAGTTACTGATCCATGAGAGGACTTTCCCTCTTATCCCACGACTGCTTATTTTGCTTAACAGCCTTTGGTGAGGGACCTTGTCAAGGCTTTCTGAAAGTCCAAGTACACTATGTTGAGTGTATCACCCTTGTCCTCATGTTTGTTGACACCATCAAAGAATTATAATAGATTGGTGAGGCATGAGTTCTCTTTACGAAAGCCATGTTGACACTTCCTCCAACATATTGTGTTCATCTATGTGCCTGATAATTCTATTCTTTACTGTAGTTTCAACCAATTTCCTGGTATTGAAGTTATGCTTACTGGCCTGTAATTGCCATGATTGCCTCTGGAGACTTTTTAAAAAAATCAGTGTTACTTTAACTATCCTCCTGTCATCTGATCCAGAGGCTGATTTAAGCAATAGGGTACATACCTCAGTTAGTAATTCTACAATTTCATATTTGAGTTCATTCAGAACTCTTGGGTGAATACCGTCTGGTCCTGGTGACTTATTACTGTTTAATTTACAAGTTTGTTCCAAAACCTCCTCTATTGACACCACATTCTGGGATAGTTCCTCAGATTTGTCACCTAAAAAGAATGGTTCAGGTGTGGGGATCTCCCTCACATTCTCTGAAGTGAAGACTGATGGAAAGAATTCATTTAGATTCTCTGAAATGGCCTTGTCTTCCTTGTGTGCTCCTTTAGCACCTCAATCATCCAGTTGGTCCACTGACTGTTTGACACGCTTCCTGCTTCTATTGTTATTAATTATTATTATTATTATTTTGCTGTTAATTTTTGTTTCTTTTGCAAGTTCTTCAAAATCTCAACTTAGGCAAAGCAACAGAGCTCCTTAGCACTATGCCAATTTACACAAACTGGGGATCAGATCCCACCGACTTCAATAAAATTAGGGCCGTTATATACTAATGTCATGAATCATTGCACCTGCTGCTTGCTGAGCTGTTGTCTGAGGTAAGAAAAAAATGGAACTGCTGAAAAAGAAAGAGAGAAAGAAATTGGGCCATTCGTCCCAATAGAAGAGGAAAACTAGATACAGAAAATCTTAGCAACACTGAATTCCTCCAAGTTCTATCTCGAGGATTGAATGAATCAATCCTTAACCATTAAAATTTATATTTCTATTTAACCTCAAAGGCAAAGAATTAAGGACGTGCAGAAGAGTTAGGAACTTGTGACTTGTCTTCAGTTCAGATTCACAGGCACAGAATATGGATTTGAAACTGTAATGGGACAGATCCCCAGCTGATGTAAATTGACATGGCTCCATTGGAGAGAGTGGGCCAGATCCCAGCCCGTGTAAATCAGCATAACTCAACTGAACGTATGGAAACGACTGTGGGCTAATACAATGATGGGTGCATGACAGATAGATAGACTAAACAATACTGATGGTTGAGAATTGAAGGAATCACATGCTGAGACAAACAAAGACCAGCATAGTAAATTTTCATCTCAATTAAATATATTTTTGGGGATTAATATACAGGGGAAATTTAAGAACGTAAATGTGAAATTACAATCTGACCTATTTTTGACTTTTAATATCAATGTAATGAAATATCTACTGCTGGTCAGAATTTTTATTCCCTTCTGCAAAATTTTGAATTTTCACTGAAACCCCAAAGTATGAGTTTTATTTATGCATTTATTTTTTACTTTTTGTCTGTCAAAAAATTCAGCTGAAAAATGCACATTTTAAGATTAAAACCATTTTTTTTAGTTTTCAGTTTTCAAAGAATAATCAATATCTCCATGAAAATATTCTGAGAAAAAATTGTTTAGCTGAAAACTGAATTTTCCATAAAACAAACAAAATATATCAACACACAGCTTAACAAAGAGAAGGTTCACAGCACCTACCTAGTGTGATGGGGCAAGGCCAGATGGCTACAGTAAAGTACTGAGAAACAGGTATGTTAGCCTATTGGCATCCCAGGGGTGGGCGGGCGAAGCCCACCCACTTCTAAAGCCTCCCCTCAGGCCAAGGGGAGAGGGTCCACAGGTCTTGACACCACAATATTACGTGGGACAACTAATGAACAAAAAAACAGGATCAGGAGTGAGGTCGAGGGCTAGAATAGGGAACCAGATGGGGGACACGGCAGGAACCCCGGACAGCCACTGCCCTCAAAGGCGTCAAGGGAGGCAGTGGATTGCCTGCCAGAGGAAACTCCGCTGGGATGCATGTGAACGACGCAGGAACGGAATAGGCACTCATAGTGGAAGGAAATCCCGTCGGTAACCTCTCTCCCTGGTGTTGTGATGGGCTAGGTTTGGCCGAGAGCCAGAGGAGGTGGGTAGGAGGAATCCGCAGACTTCGTAGGGCCACGGGACGGGGAGTGATAGTCAGAGAAGAGTAGAGGGAAAACGTGGGGCAACAGAGACAAAAGATATTGAGGAGGAAGCCGGAAATGGGGCTGCAACCTGGCGCCATCCATACGTTAAACGCTGCGCCAAGGTTTCCTTTCTCGCCACGAAAGGGCAGGCTGTCAGGGACGGCGTGGAACCGCTGCCAAGTACACACCGTTGCTCACCGCCCATTGAAGGAGTTCCGCCAAACTGCATCCCAGGGGACGCGGCCAGGCAGGAGTTACAGTATGGCCACGCGGGTGGTACTTTCTGTAGGATGGGATGGCAGAGGTCCCGCCTCATTTGGTATGCAGGCGTGGGACGCAGAGTGGTAGGGTTAGTGAGGAGTGTGAGCAAGATGCCGCTGTACGATGTTGTGTCCGTTGGCGCAGGTCTGGACAGAACCGGCATGCACAATCGTGCAGCTGAGTTGCTGAGCAAGGGTGGGGGGTCGATTGGGTACACGGGGCAGGCCTATTAAATGTCCATGGGGCCGCAGGGGTGGGAGGTGGGCGCCCGGGCGCTGCCTACTCGTAGGACCGGCGATGGTCGAAGTAGCCCGAACAGCAAGGCAGGCACCAAGCGGACCCTTCAACTCCTGAAGTCTCGCGCCTGCTGGTATGAGGTTCTGAGAAGGCCCATGCGCAGGCAGCGAGCGTCAGCGGGATCCAGCCAATTCTCCCTGGTACATAGTACCAGGAGGTCTCCGACCACTGGGTGAACTCCGCCAGGCCAGACCTCCAGCGCACCGGGGGGGACTACCGCCACCTGTACAACGAAGCTGGGGGTTGTGTGGGGGCTCCCGCGGAGGAAGGTCGGCCCCCCGGTGGCCGCCAACGGCCGGTCCGAAAGAAAGGCTTTCACAGTGTCGAGAGGAAGGTGTTGCGTTAGACAGAACCGACAGCCCGGAGAAAAGGTCTCTCGGGAGCCTCTCGGATGGAGGTAAAGAGCTTGACCCGTCGTATGCGGCGAGCCTCCGGAGCAGCGGGGAGGAGCGCGTGCGCCAGACGTCACGCTCCACGCCCGCCGTACCACGCACCATACCAGGAGCCTCTGCAGGGCCTGGGGACGAAGACCAACGGAGGACCTGAAGTGCGAGGCACTTCAGGCCGTCTGCCTCCTTCTCCAGGGGCAGGTGCGAGACCCCTGGCGGACCCAGTTGCGTGCCCTGCCAAAAGAACCTCCAGAATCATCGTCCGGAGGTTCGGTCAGAAATCGGGCGGGAGAAGGTGTTGAGCGTACCGAGCTGATGGACGGACATTGATACGCACCGTGCCCTCCCCGCGAAGGAGAGGCACCGAGTAGCCCATCCTTTCCGCAGCGGCCCCGCCACCTGCCCTTCAAACCGTGCCAGTTTGTCGACGGAGTCGGCGATGCCGTTGCAGAGAGAGTAAACGCCGGAATGCAAGCAGCGGACCCCCGCTCCACCCGGAGGCCTGAAGCGCGGGTGAGGGGGAGCTCGGCCTGGCCACCCGTCCAACGACACCCAGGCCAGAGCTCTTGACCCAGTTAACCCGGGCGGAGGAGGCCGACAGGACAGCCTGGCACAGCTTCACCCGCGCAAGTCGCCGGGTCCTGGACACGAGAGCACATCGTCAGCGTACGCCGCCAGGACCAGCGCAGCTCCGGCTTCCCGAAGCAGCAACCCCGTCAATCTCTCGGGAGGAGCAGAGACAGGGCTCGCACTCGCCAGGGCGTACAGCTGCCTCGAGAGGGTGGCGTACTCCTGAGCCGCGCTCTCCCTCCGACGGCTGCGGCCGTGGTCAGGTCAGTTTGAACGCCTGAGCCAGACCACTCCGCAAAGCGTCTTACAGCACCTTGGAGGCAGAAACCCACCAGCCGGGGCGGTCCGACAGTCCCGAACGCTCGCGGTTCAGGAAATACCGCGTGATCCCATCCTGGTCGTGCGCGTTCTCCCCTCTGATCCAGGGAGCAAGAGGCTGGTTTGTGCGACGACGACCATCCCTACACCCTAATTCCAGACGGTCCCGGCCAGATACAGTTTATCATAAGATCAGTGCGGCCGGGACGGTATGTTTGGGTTTTTGGCATGACGTACGCGTCCGCCGGACCGACCTGGACGTAGCGGCAGATGGCTTTGCCAAATGATTTTGTTTCCCGATGTGTAGGAGCCGAGGTGGACGGCCATTCGTAAGTTCGCGGGGTCCCCCGCTTCTGGCAATAAGGGCGAGGCACAGCTCAGCCTGCTACTGGAGTGTGGACCCGCTCTGGCACAAGACCTCGCGCCCAGCGTGTTGATCAGGTCTGGGCAAGAACCGCCCAGAACCACGCCGACTGAACTTCCACGGTCAAGCCCGTCCTGTATGACCGCGAGATTTATGGGTGGGCATGCGAGAGGCTCTGAGACCTGGCCGAGTGAGAGGCAGCTCTACTAGTCCCGGTCGCGGTGGGGACCGTCGGGAGGCCCGTCCCAGGTACTTGCAAGTGCTTAGGTCGCGGTCAGGACTCCGGGGGATAGAAAAGGGCCGCGTCACGGCCTGGCCCTCCGCAAGCTCCGCGGGTCGGTGAGGGGGGGCCGTCCTCGGCCAGGAGGCAAACCCGCGCTTTGGGGTGTACGTGTTTTCTGGCCTTCTCTCTTTTCTCCTGGCGAGTTTTGAAAAGTCCGGAGCCTTCGCGCCTCTAGGTTGGCTTTCTCCTCGTCCTGAGAGGCGGTACTGCAGGAAACATTCTAACAATGCACCCTGAGGCCGTTGGTTCTTCGGTCGTCGGGCTCTTCCGTTTCTTCCGTGCCGTCCGCAGAGGATTAGCTATCTCTGGGTGTGTGCTCTAAGCGGCGCCCAGTCGCCTTTTTCCAGCTCCTATTCCCTCTTCGCTCTCGGCTGTCTTGGCCGATCCTCCGCGCTTTGGCGGCGCCGGAAAATTTTGTCGCCAGAGACGTCCGTATTGCGGCACTACTTTCCCAGATCACACCGAGCCGCTGGCGAGGAAAGGCGCTGTCTCTGCGGCCTTTCGCAGCGCCAGCCTGAACTCCGGTGTTCATCGACGGGAGCCCGCGCGCCGGATTCTTCCAGAATATATTTTTATTTAGGCGATCAGGGCCGCCCCCCGGCCGCTTTCCGCGCCCCAGGACGGAGAGGCCTTATGCTCATAATCTCTTCCCTTTTT
>NC_133793.1:17837828-17839219 GCF_003597395.2 Chelonoidis abingdonii | reverse complement strand
GGTAGCAGGTACACAATCATTATGGATCCATAGAAAATTGTCACCACAATGAGGTGAGAGGAGCAGGTGGAAAAGGCCTTTTGTTTCCCCGGTGGTGGAAGGGATTCTCAGGATGGTGGCGATAATGCACATGTAGGATGTCAGGGTTAGTAGGAATGGAGGCAGGGTGAATACAGAGACTAATATGAAAGCCAGCAATATGACCTGGTGGGTGTCACTGCAGGAGAGTTCCATCAGTGGAATGGAATCACAATAGAAATGGTCAATTTCATTTGGGCCACAGAATATTAACTGTGATAGGAATAAGACAAAGATGGCAGTAGCCAAACAACCATTTAACCATGACCCAGCAGCCAGCTGGAGGCAAAACCTGTTATTCATAAGAGTTGAATAGTGCAGGGGTTTACATATCGCTAAATACCGATCATAAGACATCCCTGCTAAGAGATAGCATTCTGTACATGCCAGAGAACCAAAGAAATACAGTTGTGTGATGCAGCCATTGACTGAGATGGTTTTGTCCCCAGTCAAGAGACTGGCCAGCAACCTGGGCAGGACGGTTGAGGTGTAGCAGGTCTCCAAGCAGGACAAGTTGCACAGGAAGAAGTACATAGGGATGTGAAGGTGCCGGCCAGCCACAATGAGCACCACAATGAGGGTGTTCCCAGCCACGGTTGCCATGTAGATCACTAGGAACATCAGTAAGAGAAGAATTTGCAGGTCAGGGTGATCCCCAAATCCCAAAATGAGGAATTCTGTGATGGCCGTTTGGTTTCCCCAGTCTCTATCTGCCATGGTTTGAGTCCAGGAACAATAAAACGCCCTGCACAATTGAATTGGAAGAACATAGAATTTGTACTATCTGTTTTACAAAACCAGTTTATGTAAAATCAGAATAATCCCGTAGTGTAGACATACCCTAAGAGATCAGTATGACTGCTCAGAGCTCCAGTATGAAACTGCAGAAAAACCTGAGAGTCTCTGGATTAAGTATAGAGGTGTGAACAACAAGGATGTTGTTGTGGTGGGAGTCTGCTAGACACCACCAGACCAGAGGGGTGAGGTGGATGAGGTTTTTTTTAGGCAACTAACAGAAGTTACTAGATCACAGGCCCTAGTTCTCATGGAGGACTACAATCACCCTGATATCTGCTGGGAGAGCAATACAGGAGTACACAGACAATCCAGGAAGCTTTTGGAAAGTGTAGGGAGCAATTTCCTGGTGCAAACGCTGGAGGAACCAACTAGGGGCAGAGCTCTTCCTGACCTGCTGCTCACAAACAGAGAAGAACTAGTAGGGGAAGCAAAAGTGGATGGGAACATGGTAGGGAGTGACCATGAGATGGTCGAGTTCAGAATCCAGAGACAAGCAAGAAAGAAGAGCCGCAGAA
>NC_133793.1:17830365-17837728 GCF_003597395.2 Chelonoidis abingdonii | reverse complement strand
TATGGGACACTTCGTGTCACTAGCATCCTGTTTGAAAATATCTGATTGCCTTAGCTAGTGGCAATATCATGTGGCTTGCTAAGTGACTCAATTTCCAAAACCAAAGGGATTCTAGAATAAAGAGCAATGCCTTGAGTTGGGGGAGCTGTGGTGTTTGATAAAACAAATCAATCAGAGCAGGATCCATTCAGTTAGGGGAGCTAGCACATTGAGTTGTATGTAGGTCCTGTGCTAGTTAATAATCCCCTGTTCACCTTCACCCAGAAAGTGAAGTTAATCACATTGGGAGACAACACTAATAGGGAACAGAAGCAAACTCACAGCAGGGCAGAGGAATGGTTCAATGGCAGACAGAAATGAAATGAGATTCAAATTGCAAGTGTTTCTGAGGGAAAGTAAACTGAGACACTGAGGTGGTTATAATACTGGAAAAGGAAAGTGAAGTGTAAATTCAGCATAAATTTGTGATGCATCAGCTCAGTGATGTGTGTGTCTCTGGAGAGGTCTAAGATGAATGTCAAAAAATGGAAAAAGAATAAAAACAATAGGAAAGTGCTGGACCTTTTCTCAGAGAGATTAATGTAACTTGCTTTGACACAGTGTTGATCATTATCCCCCTCTATTGGCTGAGTCATAGAATCATAGAATATGAGTCCATTAGAGCCTGATAGCCTTTAGCTGAGCCAATAATATGTTTTCAATGAAAGAGTCACAGTCCACACTGGTGATCTGTGGTGACCACTTGTCAAAATTACAAAAGACTAATACAAAATGGCGGTGCATGTCTAGACACCAGTGTGATTTTTCTGCCTATATTGGCCTTTTAACTGACAGAAGGAAGGGTGATCATGGAATGTCAAAGATCTAAGCAGGAAATTTGCTTCCAGAGTCTTGGTTCTTCACTGACCCAGCAGGATGAGGGTGCTTATGGAATATTTATGGAATTAAATAGATACTACTACTTGATTAAAATATATCATCTTCAGATTCTATTGTAAATTTTGTTTTCTTCCTCTAGTTTCACCTCATGGCAAACCCAGAGCAGGGAAATCAAACAGTTCTTACAGAATTCATCCTGCTAGGATTTGGGAATCTCCCTGAGCTACACTCTCATATACACTGTAGCAACCAGAGAGCTCAAAGAGCGCTGAAAAGTTGTCACTAACTCTCTTCCTGTAAAGAGGATTCAGCCGTCCTGCCATAGTTGTTCAGTGGCGTGAAATGGGAGAATGAGACTGGTTGCTAGTATGTGTCGATCACCTTTCTTCACTGGCCAGCTGACTTAGGTGAGGTCGTAGACGTAACTGCATATCAATTGACAGATAAATTCTCGCTGTTTGGCTTAGGGGAAATGCGGTCTTTGTGGTGATTTCTAACATATATCACTACTGTTGTGGGGTACTTTAAAACTTGTCAAGGAGTCACCACAGGTAAGAGAGATGCCATCCTGCTAGTGTGTCTCCTTACAACGCAGTCTGTAATTACATGAGCACAACGGTGTTTTATACCAGCCCCTTTATTGCACCACATACTTTTCATCTAGCTCCTTCATGTCAATTTGCAACAGTAATGTAAGATGTAATCAGGTCCTCTGGTCCCAATAAACTTTGTAAGAATGGGAGCCCTGAGGTGGACAGTGAAAGAAGAAGTCAGTAACTGTATAGTGGCAACAGTACACTGATGTCTATTCCTGTTTGTTACGTGTGCTTCCCTCTCTGGACCTCAGTTTTCCTCATCTGTACAATGAGTTCTTGAGACCCCTGTGTGAGATGGCTGCTTGATCCCTTATTGCCCGGGGTACCTGGTCTTTGCAGATTTCCAATATGCTCAGCAATCTGAAGCTCTGATCGTCTCAATTACAGATAGCATACAGGTGTCCTCTCACGAGGTGCTGACATTTTCCTGTAAATGCTGAGTGCACCCACAGCTCTCTGTGAGCCTAGGAATTATGGCACTCAGTGTTCCTGTAATGTCACCACAGGTGAGCATGATTGTGGTTGAACCCAGCCTGATCTGGATACAGCACCTGGCAGATTACATCTTATTACCCAGACAGGGCCGGTCGAAGCCATTTAAGCCCCCAAGCACGGCGGCATGCCGCAGGGCAGCGTCTGCCAGCCCCGGTTCCTGTGCTCTGTGACTCTTCAGGCATCCTAATGCGGAGTGGCCTTCCTCGGTGCATGGACTCCCCATGTCTATCGGATGCCCACCGCTGGGACCAGCGGACCTCCACATGGGCGACACCTGCTGAGAGGTCCACCGAGAGCCAGACTCCAGTTCCAAGCCCCGGGCTCCCCAGCACCTTCCCGGGCTTGGACTCTCCCAGAAACTCCATCAATTATCTATTCATTCCATTCACTTGGATGCCGGTTACTGTTTGTGTGAAAACAGAATATGCAGTGTGCCGCTTCTTCTATACTTGAGGATTCAATTTTTATCAAATAAATGCGATTTTCCCCCAATACACAACCTGAAAAAATATTCCATTGATAAATATCGAATACGTGCAGACAGGCAAAGAGAAAAATGCTGCTTGAAAACGTTATTGGAATTTGATACAGGAATTTTAACTGTTTTATATTTGACATGTCGAGTTTGACATTTGCATTAATGTCAGTTATAAAACCTTAACCATCGTTAAATCTCAAATGTCTGTTGTCAAACAATTGTTTGACCTCTCAAATTTTGCGATGCACTGTGGAAAATCAGAAAATTCAAAATAGTGCTTAAAACCTGAACATCAATATTATCCATGCAAATAATTTGGTAAAATGATGTGTTGTGCAAGTCTGAGCTATAGTACGGTTTGAGCTCTCATTCTCTTTAAAGATGGATCATTCTAAGTACTTACAACTTTCTACCCTGCACCCCTCGATGGGGACAAGTTAAGGAGTAACAATAAAAGTGGTTCAAATCGGAAACCAAAGTTTCCGCGACTAAAATATAGAACTGTAAGGTCGATAGGGACCAATTCTATGGTCCATCTAGTCTGACCTCCCTGCACATGCAGCACAGGAATGCTCCCTACTCTCACTCCTGTAATAACACCCCCCCCAACCTATGTTGGTACTGAATGCCTTCAAAGCTGTGGCATAAAGACCTCAAGGTGTCAGAGAACATCCCGCAGCAATGTGACTTATGCCACCATGCATGCACAGAGGAAGGCAAAAAACCTCAGGCTCTGCCAACTGCCCTGAGTAAGAAGAATTCCTTCCCAACCCCAAACTATGGCGAATCAGTTAAACCCTGAGCATGTGGGTAAGACTTCACCAGGCCAGCAACCCAGGAAAGAATTCTCTGTAGTAACTCAGAATCCCATCCCATCTCAACATCCCATCGCAGACCATGGCATATTACCTGCTAGTAATCAAAGATCATTTTAATTGCCAAAATTAGGCTAACGTATCCATCATACATCCCCTCCATATCTTATCAAGGCTTAGTCTTGAAGCCACAGATATGTCTTTTTGCCCCCACTACTCTCCTTTAAGGCTGTTTCCAGAACTTCACTCCTCTTAATGGTAGAAAGGAAGATAGGGGGTTCAGCTTCTTTACTTTCTTGAAAGGAAGGAGTTCAAGTTGGTTTGGCACATTCTACCTTTTGTAAAACCATGTTTGATTATTTTTGTCCAATTATCCATTGACCTCAATGTCCTGAACTACTTTCTCCTTCAAAAATGTTTTCAAGACCTTATATACTTACAGATTGTATAAAATAACAGGCCTTATAGTTACTCGGATCACTTTTTTCCCTTTCTAAAAATAGGAACTTATTGTTTAGCAATTCTCCAGTTCGTACGGTACAACCCCTGAGCTTACCGATTTCATTTAAAAATTCTTGGCTAATGGGGCTTGCAATTTCATAGATTCATAGACTCTAGGACTGGACAGGTACCTCGAGATGTCATCGGAGTCCAGTCCCCTGCCCTCATGGCAGACCAAATACTGTCGTAGACCATCCCTGATTAGACATTATTACCTACTTTAAATATCTCCAGAGATGGAGATTCCACAACCTCCCAAGGCAATTTATTCCAGTGTTTTAACTACCCTGACCGTTAGAACATTTCCTAATTCCAAACCTGAAATTCCTTGTGCATTTAACCCATTGCTTCTTCTCTATCTTAGAGGCTAAGTGGTGAACAAGTTTTTTCTCCCTCCTCTGATGCACACCTTTAGATACCTGAAAACTGATCTGTCCCCTCTCAGTCTTCTCTTTTCCAACACTGACCCAATTCTTTCAGCCTTCCTTCATAGGTCATGTCTAAGACTGAATCATTCTTTGTTGCTCTTCTCTGGACCCTCTCCAATTCCCCCACATCTCCTTAAAATGTGGTGCCCAGAACTAGACACATACTCCAGTTGAGGCCAACCAGCGCCAGAGTCTTATAGTTAGATGTAATTTAGAGCGTAGAATGCTTCTTCATGTCTTGTTGCTAATAACACACCTGTTAATGCATCCCAGTAATCATGTTTGCTTTTTTTTTTGCACAGTATCACACTGTTGACTATATTTAGCTTGCGGTTCCACTAGACCCCTAGATCTCTTCGCCACATCCTTCTTAAACAGTCTCTTCCATTCTGTATATGTGAAAACTGATTTTGTCCTTCGAAATGAGCACTGCATTGTCATTGAACTTTCATCGGTATTTCGACCATTCTCCAATTTCTTCCAGGATCATTGATATTTTTGGACCCTGTCATTCCAAAGCAGTTGGCAATCCCTCCCGTTGGTTATCGTCACAAACTTATAAGCGTACTTTCTATGCAAACATCTAAGTCGTCTGATGAAGATATGACGAGCTGGCCCAAACAGACCCTGGTGGAAACCCATTGTATACCTTCCAGCAGGATTGGGACCATTAATAAAAACCACTCTCTGGTGAGTTTATCCAGCCAGTTATTGAGCCCACCTTTATGAGGCCCTCTAAATTGTATTTGCCTAGTTTATCGATAAGGATATCATGCGAGACGTATTCAAATGCTTACTAAGTCTTTAAGATACACATCACTGCTTCTCCCTTATCCACAAAAGGCTCCGTTATCTATCAAGAGCTATTCAGATTAGCTTGGACAGATTTTGTCTACAAATCCTATGCTGGCATTCCTATTCACCTTACCAACCTTCCAGTGTTTGCAGATTGGATCTTATTACTTGTCATTATCTTCCCTCACATTAAGAAACTAACTGGTCTGTTAGTTTTCCTGGGTTGTTTATTCCTTTATATGCCATTGCCCAGTTCCTTTAATATTCTTGGCTGAGATTTCTGGCCCTCCAATTTAGTCCTTAAGCTGTTAGGCTTCTACCTCGGATGTTATACTACCTCCATCTCATCCCATTTTCAATCCTACCATTTCGCTAGCTCCTCATGGCCTCATTAAAGACTGAGGCAAAGTATTTTAGAATTGGGCCATGCCTAATTGTATCCTTAACTTCCACTCCATCTCAGTGTTTTAGCCCCACTTCTTCTTTCTACAAGGCCCCCACCCCAAGCAACAACATTTGCAAAATCCAAGTTCTTATAAGGATGTTTCTTTTTCCATACACTGGGTCCAAACTATGGCTCAGATCTGTCCAAACTATTTTCTGTCACTCAGGATTTTGGTTTGAGGTCAGGGCTGCCAAAAGCTAGTTTGGGGGGGGGGGGGGCCCCCGGTGAAAATTTCTTTTTCACGGCCCCCCCCCAGCAGGTCAGACCAGCTAAACAGGGCCGACCGAAGCCAAGCCTTGGGCCCCCTTACGGACCGGCTGGGCCCCGTTATTTTAACTGAGCTTTCCCACCCTCTGTGTGGTCTGTCTGAGGTTGCAGGAACCAAACCATTTTCCGATGTGTTAGAAAGAAAAAGAAAGACCAGCTTGGCTTAACAGTGAATATCCTTGCTGATCTAAACACAAAAAAGAAGCTTACAAGAAGTGGAAGATTGGACAAATGACCAGGGAGGAGTATAAAAATATTGCTCAGGCATGCAAGAGTGAAATCAGGAAGGCGAAATCACACTTGAAGTTGCAACTAGCAAGGGATGTTAAGAGTAACAAGAAGGGTTTCTTCAGGTATGTTAGCAAGAAGAAGAAGGTCAGGGAAAGTGTAGGCCCCTTACTGAATGAGGGAGGGAACCTAGTGACAGAGGATGTGAAAAAAGCTGAAGTACTCAATGCTTTTTTTGCCTCTGTCTTCACAACAAGGTCAGCTCCCACACTGCTGCACTCGGCAGCACAACATGGGGAGGAAGGACCAGCCCTCTGTGGAGAAAGTGGTTCAGGACTATCTTGTTTGAAGCAACTCCCCCACCCCACCTCTGCTGCTCCTGTCTAGCCTGGGTAGTAGTGGGGGGAAAGGAGAGATGCCTTTTATTCACAGCCTCATTACTCAGGGCAATGGCCAGGAGACAGAGAGGGACACACCTCAGACAAAGGGTGGAAAATGGTGGCAGCAGCCCCTGCCCAGCCCCAGTCAGGATCTGGAGGACCCTGCTCCTCTGGGGGTGTTTATGCCCCCATGCGTGAACCTAGTCCGTGCACTTTCACTGACAGGACTCGGTGCTGAAATGAGGTGTCCTTGATCTCTTAAAGTGCGCCTGCACCTATTCTAATGCGACAGTTCTGATCAGAAGCCGTTCCAGCTAATCTTCTACTATAAACAGAGGTGGATCAGACTGCTAGGTTAGTAGTTTAAAAACAAAAACAATCCAAAAAAACCCCAACAAAACAACAATTCTATGGGGTATTATTTAAATTAGGAATGGAGAGAAAGCTGGCAGGAAGAGAAGTCAATCAAAGACGTGTTAGAAAGGGTGAAGATAGCTGATAAGTGGCTGAGCTGCTAACAAAATATATAGTCCATATTGTACTATATGACTGGAGAGTAGCAAATAGAGACAGCTACTTGGGAATTTTCATCAAAACATTTTTTTGACAGAAAATGCAGTTTTGTCAGAATCAAAATTTTCCACAGGAGTTTCAGCCAAACATTTTCAATAGTTTTCCGGATGGAAAATTGGAATGAAATATTTTGTTCTGGATCAGGATGATTTGAAATGAAAATATCAGTTTGTCAAATCCAGTCAAAATATTCAATTTCAGGGCAGTTGGACCTCAATATGCATCCAACTGAGCAGCCATGATACTTTGTGGCAGTTGTAGTTCAGATGCCTCATGCTTTTGTCCTCTTCTGTGAGCTAGGTTCAAGGGCTGGACTACATCTCCCATGATGCACTGAGGACTCCCTTCTGGTTGAACAATTCAAGAAGTTATAGATTCCAAGGCCAGAAGGGACCACTGTAATCATCTAGTCTGACCTCCTGTATAACACAGGCCATAAAACTTCTCCAAAATAATTCCTATTTGAATTAGAGCAGATCTTTT
>NC_133793.1:17825308-17826340 GCF_003597395.2 Chelonoidis abingdonii | reverse complement strand
CCATTTCCAGGGGCCCCTAACCACAGGGACCCCAAACCCCCATATCCAGGGGCCCCAAAACCTCATTTCCAGTGCCCCCGAACACCTGGGGACCCAAAATTCCATTTCCAGGGGCCCCTAACCCCTGGGGCCCCAAAACACCATTTCCATGGGCTCCTAACACCAGGGGCCCAAAACCCCATATCCAGGGGCCCCAAACCGCTGGGGCCCCCTACCCACATACCCAGGGGCTACCAACACCAAGGGACCCAAAACGCCATTTCCAGGGGCCCGAAATCCCTGGGGCCCCCAACCCACATATCCAGGAGCACCTAACACCAGGGGCCCCAAAACCTCATTTCCAGTGGCCCTGAACACCTGGGGACCCAAAATCCCATTTCCAGGGGCCCCTAACCCCTGGGGCCCCAAAACCCCATTTCCAGAGGCCACAAACCCCAGGGACCACAAATCCCCATATCGAGGGACGCCTAACCCCTGGGGCTCCAAAACCCCATTTCCAGGGGCCCCTAACACCAGGGGTCCCAAACCCCCAAATCCAGGGGCCCCAAAACAAGATCTCCAGGGTCCCCTAACCCCTTTGCCCCCAAAACCGCATTTCCAGGGGCCCCTAACACCAGGGGTGCCAAAACCGCATTTCCAGGGGCCCCTAACACCAATGGCCCCAAAACCCCATTTCCAGCGGCCTCTAAACCTTGGGACCCGAAACCCCATTTCCAAGGAAACCTAATCCCAGGGGCCCGAAACCCCCATATCCAGTGGCCCAAACACAAGGGGATCCAAATCCCCATATCCAGGGGCCCCAACCCTAGGGGCCCGAAACCCCTATTTACAGGGGCCCCTAACCCTGGGGGCCCCAAAACCCCATTTCCAGAAGCCCCGAACCCCAGGAGCCACAAATCCCCATACCTAGGGGACCCGGACGCCAGGAGCCCCAAAACCCCATTTCCAGGGGTTCCTAACACCAGAGGCCCTGAAACCCCATTTCCAGAGGTGCCAAAACCCAGGGGCCACAAATCCCCATTTCCAGGGGCC
>NC_133793.1:17815402-17825283 GCF_003597395.2 Chelonoidis abingdonii | reverse complement strand
CAATTTTGGGGGCTTAACATGAAATAGGCGCAAGCTCAAATACCAGCTTGGATAGATATCGAGCATCGTTACCACAACAAGGATTAGATAGGTGCTGGTACAATGGACTGAAAGCCACGCCACAACATACGTTCAATAGCCATTAGTGGAACCGGCCACGAATCCGCAAGACAGGCAGAAGACGGTTGTGGTCTCACTATTAAACGGGAAAAACAGCATCATGGGCTCCTGCCTTATCTCTCCTTGTTTACTTCCATTGCATATCTCCTCGGGGTGAACGACTGGGGATGGACAATGTTGTACTATATTTAAAGACCCTTGAATTATGAAAACAGCACGGCCATTAATCAAGTAAGTCTTCCACTTTTAACAGGCGATGCCACACTTCATACACTGGAGAAATGCGTTACAATGAAGTCACGTGATAAAATCACTCTAACATATAAACGAATATTTTCTGGACGCCCTAAACACAACGAGAGATGTTGGGCCTCATTTGCTTGTGGAGACTTAAACACAGCTGAGCAAAAAAACAAAACCCTCTGCGGAGAGACGGATGTGATTTATAAAAAGAAACTTATATAAAAAGAAAAAAGAGTGAGAACTATTACATCAATGCGATTAAGATGTAATTACAGGTCACTTGCTTAATAAATATATTTTGCTATTGTTAACGAATACCAGTCTGACTTTGCAAAAATCATAGCCTAATTTAACCAAGTCCAGCAATTAAAACGCACACATATAAATTAACAATAACAATATCTAACGTCTATGCTTTGCCTTTGAGTAAGTACTAATTTGAGTTAACGAGAAGATTAGGAATAAGTAGTCTTGGGAGAAAGAAGGACATGTAGTCCTCTCATCACAGCCTGGGAGATAATCAAAAGACTCGAGTCCCAATGGTTCGGGTCTCCTTGCCCAGAATTTAATAAATTCAGTATGTTTCGGATTTGTGTTACCTCCACCAAACGGACAGCCCAGATTACGTCCTATCAGAAGCCATTAAAACCGCGATGTTTTGTCTTTATCCCCTTTGCTAACAATCTTTCCCTGCAGGTAAATAGAATAGTTAAACCATTCCTTCATACCTCATTATGACAGGGGACCGTGGAAGATCATGCTTGTAAATGGTGTTTTAGCGAGGTGCACGCCTGGTGTTACGTACACAACCTGAGAGAAATAGGGTTGTAGGGGCTCCAGGTTAAGTGGGCCTGAAAATGGTTTTTGGAGTTGGGAGGCCCTTCACACGATACGTTTATGTGTGATTTGGAGCACGGGTAGGGATAAGGGCCCACTGGAAAATCAAGAATTAAGGACTAACCCATTTCGCAGGAGCCCCTCAAGTGGCCCAGGGCCACTTAAGATCACTAGCTACAAGGGTGTGCACCTGAGAGAACTTGTGGGCCAAAATATTCCCTACTTTTTCAGGGCCCTAAAATCAGGCTTTCACTGGAGTCAAATGGGTTTTTGGGCTCTTGGACATTGGTTTTGGGGCTCACACAGATATTAAATGACTGTCCATCCTAGAATGGTTTACAAAGTATTTGAGAAGCATACTGAGAAAATGTCTTGAGAAGCTAAAGAGCCACAGTTCTGGAACCAAGCGTGCATATTGAAAAAACACAGAAAATCTGACATATATCAAAAAACAAGAAAAAGTCTAGTAGTTAACTCAAGGAATATGTGTAATGATGTAGTCAGTCACTAATCGCATGATAATGGAAATTTAACTCACCTTTCCCTCTTCTTCTGCTGCTTCGATTATTGGTAACCTCGAGATATAACAGTGCCTCGTCTTCCTCTATTAGCTGCATTTTACTGTCGCGTAACGGAATATTATCGTTGGAAAATTTTGTTCCTACATGGTCACCCGCCCCGGCAAGCATGTGCGTCAGACAGGCATCAGGTAGCTGAGCTCAAATATGGTTACGATAGCATTATGACTTTATGGTGCAACTACAACTAGTGAAAAAACATACTTTAAAATTATGAGTTTAGACGACAGAGCAGATTTGAGGTATCTGTATTTGATGCATGGTCCTCGTAAAATTTAGTTTGCTAGTCCAGGAAATCACAAACACGAGCTCGCGCTTCTGCCCAACATAAGCGCTCGTGCGTAGTTAGTTCCGTTAAGCAACAAACCTAAAGCGCAGTTTAGTTCATATACCCATACGATGAATTAGCTGCCAACCATGTCTACTCTGACAAATATAGTGCTACCTAATTTTTGCATTTAGATTACTCATTACCGTGAGCTAGCAATTCTCTTTGTTTGTATTTGACGTCCATGAACTTCTCTGCATTTGTTATCCCTCCTGATTCAAATACTTAATACAGCTTCGTCAGGAGAGCTTCCCTTGTGCCAGCTATTCCCTCCTCTGGCACACAAGGTGAACACTGGCTATTTTGTGGTACAGTCTAATGCAGGATCTATGCATCCTAAGACAGCTCACTTGCCTGCTGACACTTTTATACTTTGTTTTTAATATATCTCCCTCAAAAACTTTCATCATCACAAGATGATCTGCCTTGAAAATGCAATGCTCAATAAAAAATCACACTTGTAACACTCTAAGCAATAAACATTAGTTTAGTAATTATTCATATATCGTTGGGCGCATCAGCCAAATCCTCTTGATCTCCCACTCAAGAATGAGTGGCGCCAGAGTAGTTTTGTCTCATGGCACTGAAGCCTGAATGGGGAGACTGAAGAGCTACGGAAGACAGGAATAAAGAGAATCAGTTCACGCGCCTGGGAAGTAGCAGGAAGTGGGTATACATTTGCTTTTGCACTATCAGGATCACCCAATGTAGGAAGGAGGTCATGCAGGCGGAAAGTCTAGTGGGGTGCTAGCGAAGACCCTGACTATCCCACTTACAATGGAAAGGCCATTGGTATACCGACCCTATTGGTGGACTTTCTCAATAGGATTAAATTGGAAATCTAGCCGAGTCCAGCAAGGAGTTGAAGAATAGGACATGAATCTTGGCCCTTACTCACGGACTGCGTGAGAAGGGAGCTGAGACTTATAGGCACTCTGGCTTGGGAGGCTGAGATAATCGACACAATTCGGCTTCGCAACCAACTGCTGCTCTGGATTGTGCTTTATGGGTGCAAGAGTAGGCACGAGGTGTGCATTATGATATCTGATCTGAGACTATTGAGGATCGGTGCACACGGTGATTTATGGAATGGTCTGTACGCCGTCTACTGTGTATCTCTGCGAGTAGTCTACAGAACCCCTTCTAATGAGTATGTAGAAACTTAGTGTTAAAAATTAAACGAGGCCTAAAATAATGGTGTAGAGTACGGTCATTTTAAAGCTGGAGTCAGTATTGGTGAGCGTGCTCCTATAGTCAGCAGACGTGGCTGTGAAGTCTCCATCACTTCACAAATTTATCTCTAATCTCGCGGTTTTCGCGTAGATTTTAATTATCTAGACATAGTATTGGAAAATTCTGTCAATAAACACACTCTTGTATTCGAACGCACACCTCATAATAATTATTATTTTTATGTGAATCTGTAGGACTCAAAGCCATCCAGTTTAGCGTGACCTTAAGTGCTGCAGACATTTAGCACAGCTAGCAATTCGTTTTTAAAAACCATACTGTCTCCTTCACATAGCGGTGATTGTAACCTGCATTACTTAGAGGGCATTAGACTAGCAGAGGCATAAAGGGGCAGGGATAGATTTGTAGCTCACCTGCACTAAAATTTCCTTTTGCACACAGACAGGGTGCACCCCTTACCTAGGGAGAAAGGCTTTTTTTATGATTGTCCATTACTTACTTCTACGGAATGAGCATATAAACATTCAACTAGTACTGAACCTGTGTAACAGGAATCAGTTTAGGCAGTAGCTAAGGCTGGTTTTAAAAGTACCACATTGATTTGGAATGATGGACAATTTAGTATCTAGCCCTCCTTTTCTGGAGCACTGTCAGCTTGGCAAAGCCAGACTAGTGCTCCAGTTACTACAATATTTTAATGCCAAGTCAGGAGTGTTAAGTTCATGTAAAGAGCTGTTTGCCGTGCTCAGCAACCTTTGATAATGTTGCATAGCTTGATGCCATCTACTGGCAAATCATCTATTGACATGCATACAAGCCAGCTCTTTTGTACTACAGTCTTGCTACAATCAGCATCTCTATTTTATACCTTACCTAAAATATGCCCCTTCCATACAACTGTGCGCTGGTAGGGCACTGCTTTAGGGGAAGGTCTTAATTAACTACTACATCTGGTTTTTCTTACAGTTTTCCTAGCCAAGCGCTATCTGGCCCAAGGCTTTTTTAAATGTAAAATGTGATAGAGATGGTACTTTGGCTCCAGGTGCAGACTGAAGTAGTATATAGAAATGCAGAGTCTCTAGTGTTTACACTCAGACTTCTTGCCTTCCAACTCTTCTCTGAATAATATGTTTCTGACTATCAGGCAGTGACTCTGGCAGTTTAAGAGACTATAAGAAAATGCAGGCAGGCGAGAAACGCTCTTCCAAAAGGAAAGCATCCCTGAGACCTAGGCTAGAGATGACAGGAAGAGTGGGAGGTTGGTTCACATTGGAAAAGGCAAATTCTGGAGTTGAGGGGAAAGCCTTGCCTCCCCTCAGTGTTCCTGCCTGCAGGTCATTGGCTGGTGCCATTATTTATTCAGTTGCTGGATCAAATTCCTCTTGCAGAGGAAGACCAGATAACATTCCAAGCCATTGTAATGCTATGTGCTGGCGTCCAAGGTCCTCTGAAACCAGACTTATAGGTACAACAACGATGTTTTGATTCCTTCAATTACACATCTGCAGCTAGTGTTATGTGATTTCACAGGACCACAACGCCAATAACCTTGACAGAAAGCTATGCTGTAGAATTATTTTCAGTGACAAGTAGCATGGAATAAAGTTACAGGCTGCAGCTACAGATAGGAGAAATTCTATATCAAATCACATTATAACTCGGCAGCTTTTCCCAAAAATTGAGCTGCACCCAATGCCCAGAATCCTCCTCCCCACTTCTGTTATGTCAGATCCTCCTTGCTACAACTCACATAACCCCATTGAAGTTAGCGAGCTCTATCAGTTGACACAGCTGTGGATCTGGACTATCTTTGTTAACATTGATTTGGTCCTGCTGCTTTATTCGAACCCCTGAATAACAGTTCGATGATTAGGTTAACAACCGAAGTAGTATGCTTTTGAAAGGGATTTTTGTAGTAAGTAAAGAAGAGTGGGATTTTTTTCGGTCAGATCTTCATGGGGCGAGGGAACCGCTTCCGTGACTTTACTCACATCCTTTTCCGGGCCAGATTAGTGTGACTCTAGTCACTTCTTTCAAGAAGAAAGCTTTCTTTTGGACATTGCAGACAAGAAGTCCAACTACGGAAAATAACTTTTTTCCACAGTGGAACGTCTTCCTGATTGAGTTTACTCTTCTGCTTCAGAGCAGCCTGGGATTTGGGGCCCCTGGAAATGGGGTTTTGGGGCCTGGTTAGGGGCCCCTGGTATCGGGGCATTCGGCGCCCTGTGTTGGGGCCCCTGGAAATGGTGTTTTTGGGCCCTAGTTAGGGGCCCCTTAAATTGGGTTTTGGGGCCCCAGGGGTAGGGGCCCTGAATATGGGGATATGGGCCCTTGGTGTTTGGGCCCCTGGAAAAGGGTTTTGGGCCCTGTGGTTGATGGGGCCCCTGGAATGGGGTTTGGGGCTCCTGGGTCTACGGCGCCCGGAAATGGGGTTTGGGGGCCCTGGTATATGGTGAGGCCCCTGGATGGGGTTTTGGGGCTCTCAGGAGTTAGAGACCCCTGGAAATGGGGTTTTGGGGCCACCTGGAATGGGGTTTTGGGATCTCAGGAGCTAGGGCCCTGTAGGGATTTGTGCCCTGGGGTTCGTGGCCCCTGGAAATGGGTTTTGGTGGCCCCTGGTGTTAGGGGCCCCTGAAAATTTGGTTTTGGGGCCCCTGGTGTTAGTGCCCCTGGAGATGTCCATTTGGGCCGCGGTTAGGGGCCCTGAAATGGGTGTTGGGGCCCCTGGTGTTAGGGGCCCTGGAAATTGGGTTTTGGGGCCCCAGGTTAGGGGCCCTGGATCTGGGTTTGGGCCCCTGGGTTGGTGCCCCTGGAAATGGGGTTTGGGAGGCCAGGGGTTAGGGCCTCTGAAATGGGATTTGGGGCCAGCTGGAAAGGGTTTGGGGGCCCCAGTGTTAGGGGCCCTGAAATGGGGTTTTGGGGTCCATGGAGTTGGGCACTGAATGGGTTGTTGCGTGGATAGGCCATGAGATGGGCCCAGGGTTTGAGGACCCCTGAAATAGGGTTTGGGACCCCGGGTGTTAGGTGGCCCTGGAATATTGTTGTGGCCCAGATGGGATTTGGGCCTCTGGAGGGCTTTAGGATGCCCTTGGAAATTCGGTTGCTTTGGGCACCGTAGGTTAGGGCCGCCTGTAAAGGGTTGTGGGGTCCCATGGCGTTAGGGCCCGGACAATGAGGTTTACGGGTCCCCAGGGGTTAGGGCACCCGAGATGAGGGTTTGGGGCCCTGGGTTGGGAACCCTGTGAAATGGTTGGGCCTGGTGTTTGGGGCCTCATGGAAATGGGAGTTTTGGGGCCCTGGGTTAGGGCCACTGGAAATGGGGTTTCGGCCAGGCGCAGTTGGGAGCCTGAGGGTATTGGGTCTTGGATAGGTGATACCCTGGTTTTACGGGCCTTGGAAATGGGGTTGTGGGCTCCAGGGAGGGACCTGAAATGGGTTTTGGGCCCCTGGTG
The DNA here is from genome assembly GCF_003597395.2 of Chelonoidis abingdonii. Taxonomy (NCBI): domain Eukaryota; kingdom Metazoa; phylum Chordata; order Testudines; family Testudinidae; genus Chelonoidis; species Chelonoidis abingdonii. The sequence goes on along the minus strand of NC_133793.1, from coordinate 17,818,534 downwards.
CTTAAGGCTCCCCGGATATGCGGGTTGGGGCCCTGGGTTAGGTTGCCCTGGAAATGGTTTGATGTGTTTGGGGGTTCCTGGGGCTTTGGGCCACTGGAAAATGGGTTTTCGCGCCCTGGTGTTAGGGCCCCTGAAATTGGGTATTGGGGCCCCAGGGTTAAGGGGCCCCTGGATTATGGGGTTTTTTGGGGCCCCTGGGCTTAGGGGCCCCTGGAAATTGCGGGGTTGAGCCCCTAGGGTAGAGGCCCTCCTTGGAAATGGTGTTTTGGGGCTCCTGGGATAGGGGCCCTGGAAATGGGGTTCAGGCCCCTAGGTAAGGTCCCCCCTGAAATGGGGGTTTTCGGCCCTGGTGTTAGAGGGGGCCTGGAAATTGGGTATTGGGGGCCACAGGGGAACAAGGGGCCCCCTGGAATGGGGGTTTGGGCCCTTGGTGTTTAGGGTCCCCGGGATAAGTGCGATTGGGGGCCCCAAGGGTTTGGGGCCCCTGGAAATGGGATTTGGACCCACCCCTGGGGATGGGGCCCCGCTGGTGTTTTGGGTAGGGCCACCCTGGAAACTCCGGGTTGAGGCCCGGCCCAGCGAATTAGGCCCCATATGAAATGGAGTTTTTGGGCCAATTTGCCTTTTCCAATGTGAACCAACCTCCCACTCTTCCTGTCATCTCTAGCCTTAGGTCTCAGGGATGCTTTCCTTTTGGAAGAGGCGCTTCTCTGCCTGCCTGCATTTTCTTATAGTCTCTTAAACTGCCAGAGTCACTGCCTGAATAGTCAGAAACATATTATTAGCCAGAGAAGAGTTGGAAGGCAAGAAGTCTGAGTGTAAACACTAGAGACTCTGCATTTCTATATATCTACTTCAGTCTGCACCTGGAGCCAAAGTACCATTTCTATCACATTTTACATTTGAAAAAGCCTTGGGCCCAGATACAATTACAATGGATTTTCTTTAATGCATGCATTTCCAGTCAGATATCTTTATATGGAAAGTTTGAAGGGGGAACAAGTTGTAATTAAACTACAGTGATACAAAGCAAGAGTTGGACTCAAGATACAAAGCAAGAGTTGGACCCTCATAACATTAATGAAGGCAAAAATAGCTATTTAATGTAACCTGGCTGGAGTTTTAGGCATGGAATAAGTAATCGCTTTAGTTTTCTTGTAATAACACCACAGCCATTTGGGCAGAAACCAGTTCTTGTTTGATTTCCGATAGCAAACTGAATTTTACAGGGAATAGTACCAATACCTGAAATCTGCTCTTTGTTAAAATAACTTTAAAGTATTGTTTTCGATAGTTGCCATAGTTAAGCTATATATTTATACGCACCTGTCCCTTCGGCCACAGGGGGGGCGGTACTAGAACAAAATTTCAATGAAATATTCCCTTCCATGGTGAAAATGTAGCTAACAGTGAAGCAGCATGTTAAATCTGTTAACTAATACTCGGAAGCACCAAGAAGAGGCTATTAAATTATAACAAAGCATTTTAGTTTGATTGCTCACAATTCATGTTCTGGTATACATACCATTTCGCTTTTTCTTTTTTTTTTGTAATGAGGATTTTGTTCTGTTTCAATCACTACCATGTTCCAACTTGGCTAATGCCCCAAAACCCCATTTCCAGGTGCCCCAAAACACCATTACCAGGGGCCTCTAACCCGTGGAGCCCCAAACCCCATTTCCAGGGGCCCCTGGTTTTAGGGGCCCCTGGAAATGGGGATTTGGGGTCCCAGGGTTTAGGCGCAACTGGATATGGGGATTTGTGGCTCCTGGGGATTGGGGCTCCTGGAAATGGGGTTTCCATTTCTATTTCCAGGGGCCCTATCCTAGGGGCTCCAAAACCCCATTTAAGGGGGCCCCAAAACACCATTTTCAGGGGCCCCTAAACCCTGGGGCCCCAAAACCCAATTTCCAGGGGCCCCTAACACAGGGGCCCCCAAACCCCACATTCCAGGGGCCCTAACCCCCTGGGCTCAAATCCCCCATATCCAGGGCACCTAACCCCTGGGGCCCAAACCCATTCCAGGGGCCCAAAACCCCGTTTCCAGGGGGCCCCTAACACCACCAGGGACACCCAAACCCATTTCACAGGGGCACCTAACACCAATAGCCCCAACCCCATCCGGGGGCCCGTACCCAGGGGACCCAACCCCCCATTATCCAGGTCAACAAAAACCCTGGGGGCCCCCAAACCCATTATCCAGTATCCCTACCCCCTGGGGCCCTAAAACTTCATTCCAGGGGTTCCTAACTCTGGGGAAAACAAACCCCATTTCCAGTGGTCGCCTAACCTAGGGCCTGAAAAAACCCCATTTCCAGGGCCCTAACCCCCCAGGATCCCAAACCCATTCCAGGGGCCTAATGTTCAGGGACCCAAACCCCCATTCAGGGGGCCCCAAAACCCTATATCCCGTGGTCCCGAAACCCTGCGGGCCCCAAAACCATTTCCAGGGCCCAATACCCCATTACACTGGGGCCAATAAACCCTGGGGCCCCAAAACCCCTTTCCATAGGCCCTAACACACAGAGGCCCTAACCACCCTTATCCAGGGACCCCAACCCCCATTTCACGGGCCCTGAACACAGTGTGACCCCAAAACCCATTTCAAGGGCATAAACACCAGGGGCCCCAAACCCATTTCTAGGGCCCCAAATTCCCATTTCCGGGGCCCCTACCCCTGGCTGCCCAATAAACCTCCTCTTCCCGGGCCCCTAACCCTTGGGGCCGTAAAACTCATTTCCCAGGGGGCCCCTTAACTCCTGGGGCCCCAAACCCCCATTTCAGGGTCCCTAACCCTCGGTGGCCCCAAAACGAATTTCAAGGCGCACCAAACCCCTAGGGTCCCCACATCCCTATCTCCAGGGGCCCATAACCCCTGTAGTCCCCACATCCCATTTCAGAGACGGCTAACCCCAGGAGCCCCAAACCCCCATTTTAGGGGCCCCAACACCTGGGGCACCGACTCCCCATTTCCAGCGGCCCCAACCCCTGGCTCCCCAAAACCCCATTTCTAGGCGTCCCCACCCCCTGCTGCCCCAAAACCCCTCCAGGTTTGCACCAAACCCCTGGTGCCCCAACACCCCAATTTCCAGGGGCCCCTAACACCAGGGCCCCAAAACCTCATTTCCACGT
>NC_133793.1:17790422-17815302 GCF_003597395.2 Chelonoidis abingdonii | reverse complement strand
TAACAGCTGCTTGTAAATCGATTTTAAAGGGCTCTTAAATCGATTTCTGTACTTTTCAAAACGAGAGGAGTAACCCTAAAAATCGATATTACTATTCGGAATAATGTTAGTGTGGACGAAATCGACATTATTGGCCTCCGGGAGGTATCCCACAGTGCACACTGACCGCTCTGGACAGCAATCAGAACTCAGAGGCACTGGCCAGGTAACAGAGAAAGCCAGCTAACTTTTGAATTCATTTGTGTGGACGGGTGCAGCGTTAAATCGATTTAACGCTGTTTAAATCGATTTAACGGCGTAGTGTAGACCAGGCCTGTGGTACTGTACTTATATGGGAAAAATCTTTCAGAGCCTCTGCCTGAAACATACCAACAGATTTGGCAGGCAAAAGGCGCTGTCTTCACCACTGTCAGGAAAGTCTCTTTCACTAGCACCAAATTCACCTTTTAAGGAGGAAAATAAAATGTAAAATGCCAAGCCAGACAAAATTCATCCTTTCAATGGACTGAATCAGCCAGTGACTCTTTCTGTGTATCCTGGGAAATTCCTGTTGGGTCCAGTCGTGCCCTGTGCCCTCTATCTCTGTCTGCACTGGTACTATGATTTACAGACACTCAGCACCACCTTACATGGCAGCTTCATGTCACTCCACTTCCTCTAGTGCCATGGAGATCAGTGGATTAATGCACGGGCCTCAGGCTTTGGGTGTGGGATCCAGATTCCAGCTGCAGGGCTCTGGGATCTGGCACCAGGATCTGGTTGTGGGATCCAGCCCTGGAATCCTGCCATGTGACTTCAGCATCCGGCCTCCAGCCCTGTGGTGACAGGTGCAGGCCCCAACCCCTCCCCATCACTACCTCCTTCACCTCGGGCTTCAGTTCTCTGCTCAGTCCCCAGCTGGGGGGGTTCAGACTTGGGCCATGGGATCTGGCTATGGGCATGGGCAGAGCGTGAACTGCTGGCTTGGAGAGGCTTGCCTCCAGCCCTGCCCTTTAAGCCGGAGGCCCTGTCGGAGCCCAGAGCCCCTCCCGTGGTCCCAGCCCCCAGCCCACCCTCCCCTCCCCCCCTGCAGCCCCGGAGCGCTGGGAAGGCAGGCAGCATGGCCCCAGCCCTGGAGAACCAGGAGGGTAGGTGCTGCAGAGCTGAGACAATAATGGCATTGAGGGCAAAGCATGGATGGAGCATGCCTGGCTGTTTAGGAAGGCTCAGCCTCCCCCTAGCCTAGGTTACCCACTGCCCATGGCCCCCCAGCCTACGTCCACTGCTAGTCAAAGGAGTTACATCACTATAAAAGTGGTGTGAGAGGCTAAGACAACAAGAGATGCCCTTTGATGGAGAGGTTAGATAATCAGTTTATTAAGCCACAGCCTATGGAAGAGCTTATAGTCTCCATTTACCTAACTCATGACTTTTTTAATATGTCCTAATCATAGCCCTTGGCCTTGCAGTAACCCTAATCCTGCATGTGTTCCCTCGTCAATCAATTGCTAGGTTGGATTAATTCTTTGATGACATCAGATGTAAGGCAATATAATAATCCTGAGGCTGTCCACATGTAGCAGTTGCCCTGATTGAGGAATTTAAAAAGATTTTGTTAAACCAAAGCAAAGTCCACCATTGCTGCCCTTCTTTCGGTTTAAGGTGCTATGTGTTCACTGCAAAACCGGTGGGTTTTGGTATCAGAATCATTTTACATTGGGTGAGAAGAAGTCTTAGATAGTTCAGATCTTTCTGTAGCTAGTAGGGCTAAACCCCAGTTGGGGGATATAGCAGTGATATCAACTAATTAAACTGAGGCCTTGTTCCCACTAGGATTTTACACTGAGAAAACGATCGCCAATTCACCATGTCTTTGTCAAGCCATGACTTTTTTTTGCCGTGAAAACACAATCTGAGATCAGCCTTTTCAGTTTAGTTTATGTTGCCTGGGCACAAATTGAAATTAAACCAAAATAGGCTGCTCAGACTTAATCAGATTGACCACAGAGAGGGTTTTGCACCAGTTTAACTAAAGTGGTTTAACAATCGATTTGAGTTAAAGCGGCACAACTTTCCATGTACACAGAAAGTAGCAGTGTCTCCCAGAGATACAGCACCCAAAGTCCCTATGTCTGCAATGCCAAAACAGTTGTTTTTACTGCTTTGGCGCTCCACTGTCGGTCTGTATTTGTCTGTTGTGTCTTGTCTTATAGTTATGTTATAAGCTCGTGGGGGCAGGAACTATTTTTTGTTCTGCTTGTACAGTGCCTAGCACAGTGGCATCTTAAACCATGACTAGGGCTCCTGGCTGCTATAAAATATAAACAATAAATAATAAATATATTGAGATCTCTATCTTGATGGGAAATCCTAATGGAGACAAGGCACAGCTAGTTTTTACCTTGATGTAGCTAATCAAAGTCAACAAAATGTCCCACACCCAGGGGGCTGACTTCAACCCATTACAAGTCTCTGGAAGTGAAAGCTACAGCCCTTTGTCTCCACTAGGGTTTTATACCAAGAGCACTATGTCAAGTTTAGCAATCGTGATGTAAAACACATCTTTTTGCAATGAAGACATACCCTGAATGATTTTTGTCTACCCCACTAGCTGGGCAGACACAAGAGCATAGAGTACAGAGCTGGTAAGAAAATGGTAAATATTTTCCAGGAAAATGAAATGAAAAAAAATTAAATTTTTTTTTCAAAAACTTTCCAGGTTTTGATTGAAAAAATGAAAATATTTTGATTTGCAGAAACATTTTTTGATTTTTAAAAACTGAAAAAAATTACCCAAAGCAGAACATTTTCCAGTTTTAGGTTTAAGAAAAAATTCTGTTATTTTAAAAACAGAACATTTAAATGGCCATTTTTTTGTCTAAAAAAAGTTTTGATGGACTATTTGTGACTAGTTCTAATGCAATGCGACCCATGGCCCAGAGCAAACCCCTTTGTTCATTCCAAGACAGGCTGTGGAGATTGTAATTGAGAGGAGTGTAACCCCGCAATCAAGCAGAGACCAGTACTGGCCAGACGATGTCAAGATGCATAGGAGGAGGAGGGATCGCCTAACTCAGCTGGTGGGTTTTGTCACAGTAGTCAGGTCTGAACAAAGGCACAAAAGAAATGGCCTATCCTGCTCCCTCTGAACTTAACAGAGGTTCTGCTATTGCTTTTAACAGGACTGAAATTGATCTTTCATCCTCAATCCAAAGAGAAGTATAACCGACATGAGACCCATACCTCAGCCCAGGAAGCGGACTTGGCAGGCCCATCTCCACAGAAAGAGGAAAGAAAAGACAACTAGAATATTCAGCTTAGAATACCATGAGGGAGGAGCTGTGGGCAGGGGGCTGGGGTTCCTGACAGCAGCCGCTGCCCTATGTCTCTGATCTCTGAGGCGCGCTGCCTGGGGCAGGAAGAGTGTCTGGGGCACCCGACAGCAGCTGGGGCTCCATGGTATGCTCTTACTGCTGCCTGTCTCTAGCTTCTGGCTTGGCCAGAGGGCGAGGTGTGAGGAGAACAGGAGCAGGGGGCGGAACCCCACTGTGAGTGCGGTCCAAACAGTCTTTGTACCCAGAGCCCCAATAAATCTTAATTTGCCTCTGGTAAGTGAGACTATGGAAATGAAACGAATCACTAAGCAAAACTTCAGTGGAGACTCCACTTAAAGCTGTGCAAATAGCTGATTTTCTGTCTGGTGCCCAACCCAAAAAACTGGGGAGAAACCCAAACATTTTAGGAGAGCCTGAAATGAATTCCTTAAAAAAAATTAGCAAACTGAAAAAAATTAAAAAAAAGTTTCTCTTTGTTTTCAACTGTTTTAACCCTTTTAAAAAACAAAATGGAGGTGAAATTCAAAGTGAAAAAATCACTTTTGAATGGAAAAATCAAAATCTTGTTTGTTTGTTTCAGTCTCCACAATTGGGAGCAATTGACTTGAATTAACAAAAATTTTTTCCCCAATTCTGCATTTTATTTGTGAAAAGTCTCATCCGAAAAAATTCTACACAGCTGTAGTTATGTTTAAGAGCTAATATGTATATTGTCATATTATCATATTTGACAGTAAACATTGCGATACAACATACACTCCAATCAATTGCAAAAATCCACAACGTGTTCAAAATGCAGCAGGAGGAGACTCTGCTATTTGCCCCACTCCTCAGCTTGCATTTTTCTTATGCTCAAAGAAGAGATTCTTTTTCTTCAGGGACCATTCAAAGGAGAACGAGACAAGATCAGGGAATTAGCGCGTGTGGTATTGGCTAGAACGTGGTGCTGCTAGGATATTGTAATATGGCCCAGATGCTCAGGAAAGTGTTTAATGTTAGCCGAGATGATTGATGTCTCTCCATACAGGATCTGAAGGCTGTCAGATTGCAGGTTATTGAGTGTTCCACTTATTGACAAGAATATGCACGCCAGTGAAGTAGGGCACACGGCTTCTGTTCACCCTGATTGAGCTAAAATCATTTTCCCTGAGCTGCTTTAGGTTGAACTGTATGTTGCTAATAGCATCAGCAGAGAATATTTTCAATTCTTAAAACAATCGCAGGCCAAAAGCTACAATTTCCTATTGTGCAAATGAGGTTTATTTTTAGTGAATGGTAACAATTCAAGGGAGTTAGCGCTTCTGAAATGACTCTTGTCAGCCAGTGACCTCTGGCTGCAGAGCCGAGCCAGTCTTTTGTCTGTTACAGGAGATTAGTAGAGCTGCGCAGAGGGGGCAGGAACAGCCAGCAGTGGGCGACCATGCACCTCCTTCCACCATGCAGGATGTTTCAAAGTCACGGATTCCCAGGCCAGAAGGAACCACTGTGATCATCTGATCTGGCCTCCTGTGTAATACACACTGTGTATAGAAGTTCCCCCAAATCATCCCTAGAGCAGATCTGTTAGATAAACTGCCCCTCTTCATGTAAAAATGGCTGGTGATGGAGAATCCCAGACTATTTCTAGCAAGTCTTGTGTCTGGAATTGTTGAATTGAATTTTCGTGACACAGACACACAGAAACGGAACTTCTAGATTCACAGATTCCTAGACTGTAAAGAGAGAAGGGACCATTATGATAATCTAGAATATGATCTCTTGCATAACCCAGGGCAGAGAATTTCACCCAGTAATTTGTGAAACAATCCTATAACATCAGGTTGATCTTAAGTAGATATTCACTACCAGAAGCTGGGATATAAGAACAGAAGAACGACCATACCAGATCAGACCAATCTAGCTCAGTGTCCCGTCTTCTGATAGTGACCAATGCCAGATGACCCAGAGGGAATGAACAGAACAGGTAATCTCAAGTGATCCAGTCCCTGAGTGTTGCCCAGTCCCAGCTTCTGGCAAACAGTGGCTAGTAACACCATCCTTGCGCATCCTGGCTAATAGCCATTGATGGACCTATCCTCCAGGAGCTTACCTAGTTCGTTTTGAACCCTGTTATAGTTTTCGCCTTCACAAAATCTTCTGGCAAGGAGTTCCACAGGTTTGACTGTGTTGTGTGAAGAAACGCTTCCTTTTGTTTGTTTTAAACTGCTGCCATTAATTTCATTTGGTGACACCTAGTTCTTGTGGTATGAGAAGGAGTAAATAACACTTTATTTAACGGGCTGCTGGAACTGAGTAAGGTACTGTGGCCATGAGGAAGTGACCCAGGGAAATGCAGCAATAGTAAAAGTAAAGAAACACAATAAATGACTGCGGTGGAGAGGGTCCCTAGCTTGGGACCTGGAATAGTAGGTGGGCCTGGGTTCTCCCCGATCGCCACTAGGGAAGGGGCTGGACACTTGGATGGCCATACGAAACCCCAGAAGGGGGGACCAAAGAAAGCGGCACAGACAAAGGGCCCGGTCTTGAAAATGATTTCTCTGTACCTGGTAGGGTCACCATATTTGAGGTTGTGTCTTATATAGGCACCTATTACCTCCCACCCCGTCCCGATTTTCCACCTTTCCTCTCTGATCATCCTAATCTCTGGCGTGACACAGATCAGAGAGCCGACGAGACAGTGAGAGAGGGTGTACTGACCTGCAGAGCTAATCCCCAGACTGCCAGCAGGAGGCACCAGCGTGGTAAGTGGAGCCCCATTACAGATCCTCTAACTCAGGCTGCCTGGCACAAGGCATTAAATGTACCAGGTCTCAAGCAATGTCATCATCTCATGCACAAGTAGGCCAGCAAGAGATTTTTTTTTTTTAACTGGCAGCTCCCTCCCATACCCACCACCTAGCCCCACAGCTGCCAGAACTCCATTTAATGACAAATACCCCTGCTCAAACCGCATGCCTTCCAAACTTCATTGTAGCCAACTGCCACCCCATTCCCCTGGATGCCAGACTTGCTTACTGGGAGTCAATGAGAAAAATCGCTTTAACACAAATTTGGTTCCAAGTCTTCGCTGCCACTGGCCCTGCAACATCTCCTTTCATTTGCTTGAATGCTAAACTCCATTTCTATGCACAAGATCAGCTCAAAACCCCTGTCCTAGCACCAGCCATTAATAGCACTTAATACCTGGTAAGTGGTGTAATCTCCTGTTGCTAGACTGAAATTCAGTAGCTTTAATTGAAATACTAAGTTCTCTCAACACACCACTCAGGGAGTCTTGCCCTGCCCTAGATAGATGCTAAAGGGAGATGCGCTGTGCTCTGGCTCGGCCCAAGAGCTGAACTAATTCAAAAAGCGTTTCCCCCAGGAGCGGCAATGGAATGCCAGATGAACAGAGAGGGTCTGAAGTGGAATGGGGCTCAGATGTATGCCTGCGACTGTACCTGGCGGAAGGATAACTCAGGCTGTGAGGATAATGGGCTGATGCTACCGATGAGAAGGAGTTAATGAGAGGGAAGCTTATTAGGTGAGTTACTCTCAGCACTTAGTGCACAGAAAAGAAATAAAAACTGAGACTAGTGACACAGATGCTCACTTTTCTCGGGGGAGCTGCTGGGTGGTGAGCACTGAAAATTGTGGCCTCTGCTGTGCAACTAAGAGTTTAGGTGCCAAACTTAATACACCTACATTAGAAAATCCTGACTTTAGGCTGAGATTTTCAATCATGCCTAAGGAAATGAAGCACCTGATTGAAATTCAGTGGGATTTGGACACCTCCATTTCTTACTTTGCTTTGAAAATACCAGCCTAAGGACAGGCTGGTGTGAACACAAAATTAGATCCCAGGTGTCCTGATTCTCCTGTTTAAACAAAAGTCCCTCATTCTTTCTCTTGTTCTCTGATAAGGAAAAAGCATAGGAGAAGTGGAGCCCTGGACTCTAGACTAACAGGTGTATTGGAGCTCCTGGGGCTTAAGCAGAGTAGAATCAACACAGGAGACTATACCCAGTGTTAAGTATATGGTCTCAAAAGCATAAACGAGGGAACTCAGTGCCATCATCCTGAGAACAGGGCACAAACAAGACAACCTCATGCCTTGGGCCCAGGATATCGGTGACACAAGCTTTGAACTTAGCACTGGGGAAGAGCTCCGCATAGGCTTGAAGGAGTCTCTCTCTCTCTTACCAATAAAAGCAGCAAATATCCTGTGCACCTTACAGACTAACAACCTATTGGAGGATGAGCTTTTGTGGTTGTATCCGACAAATGAATTTCGTGAATACCCACGAAAACTCATGCTCCAAAACATCTGTTAGTCTATAAGGTGCCACAGGACTCTTTGCTGCTTTTACAGATCCAGACTAACATGGCTACCCTTTGATACATGGGTCCAATAAAAGATATTTCCTCTCTAACCTTGTCCCTTCAGTCACGTACAGCTGGTCTACAGAGTTCTGCTGGCGAGAATGCTTGTGGAAAGTGAAAGTGTCCCGTGCCACTGCCTGCCCCCACCAGCTTTTGCCAGTCCGTGACATTATAGCTTCTGCAAGGCTTCCTTCACAAGCTCTCCAACCCCCTGCGCAGTACGGAGAGGAAAGCACTGCCAATTGATGCCTCTTGGCCTACATTACATTCCAGCTATTCCTACCAGAGGGCTGGATGCTTCGGAAGAGAATCTGGGGGCACGGCTGGCTCTCTTGGCCTGTTCCCCTGCCAGTCTCACAAAAGGGCTTATGTGGGGAGGAGGATTATTCTCCAAAGGCAGAACTCCCCGTTCCACGGGCGCAGACTGCTCTCCAGGGCGATGATTGAACCCAGTCTCATTGTATGGCAGTTTGGGGCAGGCTGTAAAATCTACAGAGGTGCTGTGAGACACTTTGCAAGGAAAAGACTGGCCAGAAGCCTACTCCAGACCATACGGGCAAGTATATGCTCCTGGGGGTGACTTTGGTTTGCTTTATTACTCAGGAACATTGAAACATTTTAATTCTAACAGACGAAGGCTGAAGATCTGGGTTTACTGTCAGAGGCTATATCTTCACTACCCGCCATATCGGCGGGTAGCAATCAAATCCTAGACGCTATATATCGATCCCCGAACGTGCTTATATCGATTCCAGAACTCCACCAACCCGAATGGAGTTGCGGAGTTGACGTGGATAGCTGAGGACATCGATCCCGTGCCATGAGGATGGTAAGTAATTTGATCTTAGATACTTCGACTTCAGCTGCTTTATTCACGTAACTGAAGTTGCATATCTGAGATCGATTTTCCCCGTAGTGTGGACCAGCCGACTGACTTTCTGGGTATTATTCCGATTTTACATAAACCGGTTTTGTAAAAAAGATTGTATAAAGTCAAGTGCACGCAGCCATACTGAGCACATTAATTTGGTGATGTGCGTCCATGTACCCAAGTTAGCATCGATTTCTGGAGCGTTGCACTGTGGGTAGCTATCCTATAGTTCCTGCAGTCTCCCCCACCCTTTGGAATTCTGGGTTGAAATTCCAATGCATGATGATGCAAAAAGTGTCGCGGGTGATTCTGGGTAAATGTCATCAGTCAATCCTTCCTCCGTGAAAGCAACGGCAGACAATCATTTCGCGCCCTTTTCCCTGGATTGCCCTGGCGGACACCATAGCATGGCAACCATGGAGCCCGTTTTGCCTTTTGTCACTCTTACTGTATGTGTACTGGATGCTGCTGACAGAGGCAGTACTGCAATGCTACACAGCAGCATTCATTTGTCTTTGCAAACTTGCAGAGACGGTTACCAGTTGTTCTGTACTGTCTCCTGCTCTCATGGGTGCTCCTGGTTTGTCTTTGCTCAGATCAGCCAGGGGCAAAAAGACAAAAATGAAAATGACTCCCTGGGTCATTTCCTTCTTTATGATTGATCTAAAAATAGAGTCAATCCTGCCTAGAATATGGGGCAAGCATACTGGAGAACCAATGTACCAGAGAACCAGAGAGCACATTCGCTCCATGTCAGATCCCGCAGACGTGATGAGCTGCATGCTATTCTAGGGGGTGCCCCTGCAACAACCCCACCCGTTGCTTCCCTGCTCCCCCAACTCTCCTGGGCTATCCGTTGCAGTGTTCCCTCATTTGTGTGATCAAGTAATAAAGAATGCAGGAATAAGAAACATTGACTTGTTAGTGAGATAAAATGAGGGGGAGGCAGCCTCCAGCTGCTATGATAGTCCAGGCAGGACATTAAACCGTGCAGGGAAGAGGAGCCTAGCATCCCGCTGCTATGATAGTCCAGGCAGTACAAAATCTTTTCTTTAGACATGAAAGGGGGGGCGCTGATGGAGCTCAGCCCCCAGTTGCTATGATGAAGGCAGTTACCAGCTGTTCTGTACTATCTACTGGGAATGACGGGGAGTCATTCCTATTTTTACCCAGCCAACCTCACCTGAGGCCAGTCAGGAGCACTCACGGGCTGATGATGACAATGGATAGCAGTCATTTTGTACCGGGGAGGGGAGGGGAGAGGGTGCTGCTAGTCATTGCCCCAGCACTATGTCTACCAGCAGCATGGAGCATACATAGGGTGACATACAAAAAAATCAAGAAACAATTTTTTTCCCTTTTCTTTCACAGAGGGCGGAGGAGGGGTAAATTAACGAGCTATACCCTGAACCATGCCGGACAACGTGTTTGATCCTACAGGAACTGGGAGCTCAGCCAAGAATGCAAATGCTTTTTAGAGACTGCAGGGACTGTGGGATGGCTGGAGTCCTCAGTACCCCCTCCCTCCATGAGCATCCATTTGATTCTTTGGCTTTCCATTATGCTTGTCACACAGCATTGTGCTGTGGCTTCTGGAGATTTTTTTTTTAAATGCTTTAGTATTTCGTCTTCTGTAACGGAGCCCTGATAGAACAGATTTGTCTCCCCATACAGTGATCAGATCCAGTATCTCCCGTACGGTCCATGCTGGAGCTCTTTTTGGATTTGGGACTGCATCACCACCTGTGCTGATCAGAGCTCCACGCTGGGCAAACAGGAAATGAAATTCGAAAGTTCGCGGGGCTTTTCTTGTCTACCTGGCCAGTGCATTCGAGTTCAGACTGCTGTCCAGAGCAGTCACAATGGTGCATTGTGGGATACTGCCTGGAGGCCAATACCATCGATTTGTGGCCACACTAATCCTAACCCGATATGGTAATACTGATTTCAGCACTAGTCCTCTCATCGGGGAGGACTACAGAAACCGGTTTAAAGAGCCCTTTATATCGATATAAAGGACCTCGTTATGTGGATGGGTGCAGCGTTAAATTGGTTTTATGCTGCTAAAATCAGTATAAACGCATAATGTAGACCAGGCCTGAGTGTAACACGAAACCAGGTCAATGAACGGCACAACTGAGCTGTGGCAATTGCCTGGCATGTTAATGACATCAGTGTGCATTACACAAAGCTCAGAAACCATTTTCTTCCTGCTACTCATCCTGATCTCATTGGTGACCTTTGCTTTGTCTCCATCTACTATGAGCATTTCTGGTTATTGTGAAATGGTAACCCTCTAGGAGAATCATCTGTGAACCAGGATCACATGGAGTGAGGTGCTGTGCAGTGGACAGAGAGCTGGTCCCTGCCCCAGAAAGCCTGTATCCAACCCTAGAATGCATGGCCTGTTTGCTTTATGGTCGTGAAAACTTCCAGAGTTCCTGCCTCATCATTTATCTGCAAGATCCCAATACTGCGACAGCAGGGAAAAAGAGCTGGGATCAGGAATATTCAAGGTATAACCCTCAGGAAGGAGGTGACGCCCAGCCGAAGGACCAAGAACCATCTTGTTGCTTAGTTGATTACCAACAGGTTTAACAGTGAATGACATATGTACTTCGTTTAGCGGAACACTTGTCAATCTGTCTGGCTCTGCCTGTTCCATCTAGCCTGGAAGGGGAACTCCAGGAAGGCAGCATTTGATGTCTGTACATGTAACCCCAGCATTAGCAGTTGTCCTTCTTTACATGCCATGTTTGCATTGGCTCTAGGGATCTGTTTGTCTGTTGGAGCAAATGCTGATTTCTTGGGTGAGTTTGCTAGGCTATTTCTCTTCACTACACCCTGTCCAGAGACCTCCAGGCTGAGTTGTGCATCACTTCACCATCTAACGTGGCAGGATTGGCAATCTTCTTTTGCGAAGACACCAGGGAACTGCTGCTGGCTCCGGGAGCTCTGTGCACGAAGCCTGTCATTTGAAAGGAGTAGATGAAGCTTTAGGAACAATACTGATACTCTGCACTTATGTAGCATAGGAGAATCAGCTGTGATTTCCCTGCAAGTGGTGGTCATGAGTTATTCATGCTTTTCATTTGCTGCAGCGAGGCTACCAGAAGCCAGCCTGTGATTTCATCTTCCTCTGAGACTGATGAGGAATCTGCATGTACTGATTCTTCTACTGTAGTGAGGGCCAGATTTTCAAAAATGTTCTGCATTTCAGGTACATGTCAGTGCTGTTCTGAAAATCTGGCCTAAAATGTCACAATGGGAATCTGCTGGGTCCTGAGCATATTAAAAATATGGCTCCAACTATGGGTGCTGAGCGCCTGAAAACCTGGACCTGAGCTCTTGTGAGTTTGTGAAGTAATGTCCCTTGGTTACATTCTGCTCAGATAGTTCCCACTACCTGAAGCTGCTGCCACTGACTTTAAAAGAAAACAACGTAAGAATGCTTTGATTTTCCCCGGTAGCCCAAAGCCCTTCTATAGGTTTTCCCTGCATCATAATATATTGAATCGGGGCATATTTTCCAAATCCTGCATCTAGAAAGGAACTTTTTAAAAAAATGAGCAAATGACATCCATAGAAACCAACTGCAGATTAAAGGATGCATTTGAATTAATTCACTCCACATGCAATGATAACTGTGGTAATCGCAGATATCAATGTTTGGCAGCCTTTGGCAAATGCTGACTTTTTGATAGCGAGTATAAATTTCATTTGGTTGCTAAGAATAATTGAAACCATTATGGTTCTTCCCTCATTTCAATGGATTTGAGCAAACCTAATTGAAATGGACATTATTTTCTCAATCCCTCTACATAGTTGATGATCACTTAATGATAAAACCCACAGCTGCATTATTTGAATTCAGTGACGATTTCATGAAAAGACAGACTCTGCTATCCGACAATAATGAAGCTTGACCCCTGAAGAGAACAAAACCACATGGGACGTGCTTAGGTCACCATTGTTTGCTTTTCAGAATGGCAAGGAATAAGCAAGTTGATGTCTAATATTCATTAGAGGACAGAAACCTTCTCTGGGTGGAGAGTCTCATTCATTCGGCAGGTAAGATGGGGATTATTTCTGTCATTTGGATTCATTGTTATATTTTATGTCAAAGATTTTCATCAATGCCCAAAAGAGACATCCCTGTCTGTTAAGATATGAATGGACTCCTGTAAACTGTAGAGAGTCCTTGAGATTGCCTGACACTTCGCCCATTGTTCCTACCTACGACTGCACTCACCATTTTCAGGTGCAATAAAGTGTTGAAAACGGGCCATACAGTGCTCAGTAGCCAATATTCACCCAGAGTAGCAGTGGCTCAGTAGAGGCAGCGAGAAGGGATGGATGGATTTGGCCCAGTCAGCATCAGTGCTGCTGTTGTTCTCCTCATCCTAGTCTTCCTAGTTACATCCCCTGAATCTCTCTGGATACTTTCCCTCCTCCTTGCCATTTACATCCCTCAGTTATTTCTAGAACACAGGAGATCCCAGACCAGAGGAGTGCAGGGATCCAACCCAGCCTGTATCCTGGATCTGACCAGCAACAGTTAGCTCAGAGGAAGGTGCAGGAAGCCTGCAGTAGGCAGTTATGAGATAACCTGCCCCATGGATGTTTCCTCCTTTAGTTAGACCTTGGGTTTGCCTGAATCGGGTCTGGGGATGGGGGCCCTTCCACAGTACTTGGGGTTCTGTTGTCATTATTTGTAGTTGTCATGGTACATTTCCCCAATCTGAACCTTAGAGTCCAAAAAATGGGGTACCAGCATGAATTCCTCTAAGCTTAATTACAAGCTTAGATCTGATAAGCTGCCACCAATCAGGACTTGGAGTGCCTGATAAACTCTGGTCTCCCCAAAACCTTCCCTGGGGACCCCCAGACCCTTCCTTGAGTCTCACAACAAAGGGGAATAAACCATTTCCCTTCCCCCTCCTTTTCTTCCTCGCCAGATTTTCCCACCCTGGGTACACTAGGAGATCACCGTGATTCAAACCCTTGAAATCACAAAACACAGAGAAATCAGGTTATTTTCTCCCCTTCTTCCCCTCTCCCAAGGCTTTTCCTCCCTGGGTTATTCTGGGAGTAGGACCAGTGGATTCACGATCGCTTGAAACGTAAAACAGAGGGTTTCCACCTCACCCCTCCCTCTCCCTCACCCAGAAGGCAATACAGATTCAAGCTCCCATGAATCTAACGGTGGTCTACACTATGGGGTAAATCGATTTTAGATACCGCAAATTTCCAGTACATTGAGTAACGTAGCTGAAGCGAAATATTCTAAAATCGATTTACTCACCCGATCCTCACCGCGTGGCGAGTCGAATGTTCGCGGCTGCATGTCGATTCGGAAACTCCGTTAGGGGTTGGTGGAAGTTCCGCGATCGATATAAGGCGGCGCTCAGGGATCGATATTCCCATCTAGATTAGACCGATATATTGATTCCCGATGCAATTAATTTAAACACCGGATTACGGCGCGGTAGTCTAAGACATCGCCTAAAAACAAAGAGGAATTTACTCTCCCCCTTCGCCAACCAAAGTCCCTAGTGAGTACAGACTCAATTACCGTCTAGCATATTACAAGGGGTTAAAAAATCAATTAGCTGCTCTTAAAAAAGAAAGATTTTTAATAAAAGAAAGGAAGAGTAAGATAATCACTGTAAATTCAAGATTGGAATATGACAGGGTCTTTCAGCTTTATAGACACTAGAAAAAAACCTCCTCCAGCAGAAATACAATTTTAAAATGCTTCAAGCAAACTACACATTTGCAAATAAAGGAAAAAACAATTAAAAAGACTAAAAGCCACCTTATACCTACTTATTAGAATTAGAACAGAAGAGATTTTTTTAGAAAGACTAGAGAAATCTGCTTACGTCTGGTCCCTCTCAGACCCCAGAGAGAACATGGACAGAGAACAAAGAACACAAACAAAAGCTTCCCTCCACCCAAATTTGAAAGTATCTTGTCTCCTGATTGGTTCTCTGGTCAGATGTTGCAGGTCACTGTTTGTTAACCCTTTACAGGTGAAAGAGACATTAACCCTTAGCTCTCTGTTTATGACCGCAGTATTTACAATTCTAACCCAGGACATTCTTCATGTTCATAGAAACGCCTGATAGCTTTTTTGAAGCCCACTAAGCACCTGCCCTCCAAGCAGTCTTGGGGTGGTGAAATCCACATGCTAATTGTGCATATGTGAAAAAGTGTTTATTTCCTTAGATCAGATTTTACCACCTTTCCAGTGAATGTGCCATTTTTCCTGCATTATCATCCCCTGACCTAACTTCTCTGCCCCATGCACCATTTTGCATGGCGTCAGCATGGCCCCCTCTTATTCATCTCCTCATCTTTTCAGCCTCTCTGGATATGGATTTTTTTCCATGCCCTTTAGCACTTGTTGCCTAGCAGGGGATGCAGTACAGGGTGGATGTCAAAGAGCCACGCCACCATCCTGGGCGAGCATCAGGAGTGTGACATACCAAGGCAAGAGAGTGCGACATACCGATCCAGACTAATGACTAGCTATGTCATCCTTCCCTCCAACCTGGGGAGCCCTTTACTCTCCTTTCCTGCTGTAGTCTCCAGTCTGGACTGTTCACAAACAGCTATGGCTGTGTGTGCTGCAGCCAGCCAGTCACACCTTGCTCTCACGAGCCTGGGTTATACTGCAGGATGATCCCACCATACCCCCATTCTTAGATTTGCCCCCAGAAATGCATGTCCCGTACTGCCCAGCCCCCTCCCAGACAACGCATGTACATTAAGTCCGTTATTTCTGTAAGTTAATAATATGGCAGCTTCTTATTTCAAATCATTCTTCAGACTCTTCAACCTGAATACATTGGATTAGATAAAACAATAAAACAAGTTTATTAATGACAAAGAGAGATGTTCTACGTGAGTACAAGTAATGATAATAAACGTCAGAAATGGTGTCATAACTATAAAGGAAAGGGAACAGCCCTCCTGTGTACAATTCTATAAAATCCCTACTGGCCAGAGGCATCAAAATCTTTTTACCTGTAAAGGGTTAAGAAGCTCTGGTAACCTGACACCTGACCCAAAGTACAATAAGGGGACAAGATACTTTCAAATCTTGGGGGGTTTGGTTGTGCTCTTTCTTTTGGTGTTGTTCGCTCTTGGGACTAAGAGGGATCAGACAGGAATCCATGTTCTCCAAATCTTTCTGCAGAAGTCTCTCATATTTCAAACTCCTAAGTAACAGCCAGGCAAGACATGTTAGCTTTATCTTTGTTTTCTCAACTTGTAAATTTTCCTTTGCTAGATGGAAGTTCATCCCTGTTTTGCTGTAACTTTGAACCGAAGGCTAGAGAGGTTCCTCTGGGCTCTATGAATCTGATTACCCTGTAAAGTTATCTTCCATTCCAATTTTAAAAGGATGATTTTTACCTTTTTCTTTAATTAAAATTCTCCTTTTTAGAACCTGATTGATTTTTCATTGTGTTAAGATCCAAGGGTTTTGGATCCGTGTTCACCAGGACTAATTGGTGAGGGTATACTCTCAAGGCTATCCAGAAAAAGGGGTGTAAGGACTTGTGGGGAGGTGGAGGAATTAGTCTCAAATCTGCCTAGGAAATGGGGGGTTAGGGACTTGGGAAAAATTGGGGAAAGATAGAGTTCCAAGTGACTCTCCCCTCAGATTTGAAACGTGCTTGGTGGTGGCAGCTTACTGTTAACCTAAGCTGGTAAATAAGCTTAGCGAGTCTTTCATGCAGGTCCCCACATCTGTACCCTAAAGATCTGAGAGGGGAGAGAACCTTGACAAATGGTTACAAGAAAAATCATGATTAAATGCTAAGTGGTGCCTAATATAAAAAAACCTATTATAAGCATTAGATTCAAAACAAAGTTTTCTCACCACATGCTCCAGCTGTCTTTCTGACTCCTCTCTCAGAGTCCATTGGCTACTTCCTTTGTCTTTTCAGATGCAGAGATTGCGATGGGCAGAGAGGGGGACATGTCTTGGAGCATCTGTCCCTTCTTTTTATAGTTCTGTCCCCCTTTGAGAAGCATTTCCAGCTGGGAACAAGGTGACAGGCCATCTGTCTGGAAGGAAGCTCCATGTTGTTTCTTTGCTAAAGTGTAGAGTTTTGCCCCGCCCCCTTTCCTGCCAAAGAACCACCACTTGGCAGGTGATGGCTCATCAGCCTTGTTTACACCTGGCTGAGAGGTCAGCTTGTCCTTTGTCCAAGGAACTGGTTCGGCAGCACCCCAGATTTACTTTTAGTCATGATCTTCTTTTATAACTTCACATCTAATGCTGCTATGAGCGTTTGGTCATGATAACATTGAGCCACAAATTATGAGTTTTTAAATGCTCGCTCACAAGGCATACCTTGTACCAACACTGTTAGAACAGTGTGTAGGGTGTGAACACAGGGGTATTGTCTGTCACAGGGAGGTATTGGGTACACCCTAGCCAAAAGCACAGGGGAAGTGTGCGCTATTCCACACGATGATGCAATATGCTTCCATCTTCATGCCTAGCTAAGTGTGCTGGCCCATATCATGCAGTGAATTTGTGTCCCTGACTTGCCCTCAGCTCTTGTGCAATATCTTGACCCCCAGAGATGCTAGGACAGAGTAAAAGCGTCAAAGAGTCCTGTGGCACCTTATAGACTAAAACGTATTGGAGCGTGAGCTTTCGTGGGTGAATGCCCCACTTTGTAGGATGCAAAGCTCACGCTCCAATACATTTGTTAGTCTATAAGGTGCCACAGGATGCTTTGCCGCTTTTACAGATCCAGACTAACAAGGCTACCCCTCTGATATAGGACAAAGTAGTTCCTATGCCCCTTAGGATGCAATGGCTGCAATGATGCTGGACAATTCTGAGGGACACCAGTAGCTGAAAGGTCCTTCCACACACTGTCTGCACAGCCTGATGCACACGGCCAGTGGCTGGACATAATTTATCTTCATAAATCAATCCTGCCAATTCTCGCCGCCTCTCTGAATTGCCTCCAGTTTGTCAGTATCTGCCTGGTAAACGAGTTCAGCATTCCAGGAGTGGTTACACCGGTGTCATTTCAAGAGGAGGCATTAGCTAACTGACCCCAGATGGGAGGCCTTCGCACATGCATCCCCGGACTAACCTGGCTCTTTCCCCACATTGATGACATATCTGTATAATCCAACTCTAATGAATACAGGTTGGCATTTATACCCCACTTGTCTGCCCATGGTCTGGCCCTGACAACCCCTTACCTCTTTTGCTGCAACTGAGCTTTTCTGACTATTCCTGGAGTCTTCTGAAATAATTGGAATCTGATCCACATCCAGGAAAGAGCCCCTCGTCCATCCCAGTACTCAGCTCTCCTTCTCATCCATGTCCTCTGCCCATCTGCACCCACTTTTCAGTCACCTGGCTTTCTCAACTTCCCTTCTTCTTCCCCATTGCTATGCGAGCCACTTCAAAGAGCTCTACAAGCATCTGCCTCCCAGAACCCCTAACATTCCAAAGGGCTCCAAATGCCTGAGGAGTTTCACCCTTATGTCACAGGCCATTGAAGACAAGCACAGCAATGCATGAAGTCAATAAGCTATGGCCTAAGGACAGGATGTTTGTCCTATTTTTGAGGAGGGTTATTGGAATTGTGGCCAGTATTTATTGGATTTCATGGGTGAGTTCCTGCTTGCTACAGCATCTATGCCATGATGCTGTGGCCTCTGGCTAAGCCAATGAACTGCTGTCTCCTTGCTCATTTTCCTGGCAGCCTCCAGAACCTTTCTGAATAAAGGACCCTGAATAGCTCTCCCCAGCATGGTCCAGCTTCCAAATGACTCACCTGTCATCATGAAGACACCTGCTGTTGATTTCCAAACATCAGTGCCAGTACTGAAATGTACAGCGAGTCTAATCCTTCAAGTGAAAGCCCTTCATGCCATGGGTCAAGGGAAGGAAGCAAGGCAGCTGGCCAGACGGCTGACAGGAGAGAGTTAACACGGAAAGGAAAAGTTCTTCATTTGGGGAACACCCACACGGGAGAGCGGCAATGATGTGCTGCCACGTTAGTGCACTGCTAAGAGACTTTGATTCATTATTATTATTTGTTATCTCTGTTATAATCGCACCTAGGAGTCCCAGTCCTGTGGTCAAGAGCCCGAGGTTCCAGGTTCTGTGCAAACCAGGACAAAAAGAAGGTCCCTGTCCAATGAAATTGTTTCTTTTGATGGTCCTTGGCACCTGAAAGGGGCCATAGGCTACCATAAATCAATGACTGTTAAATACATTGAACCAGCAGTGACAATGACACGCCACCAGTGTGTAAAAGGCAGAATTGGAGATGTGTAGGCTGGAGGTTAGGAGAGGTGCCATGAACCCCTCATCACAGATAAGAGGGTTGTTCAGTTTCTTATTGGACAGCTGTCAATAGCCACTATTTCTCAACCTCAGTGGCTTGCTGATCACATAGCCACGGATGGTTCTCTAAACACATCCCTCTGCAATGGCCTCTTCAGCTGCTTAGAAAGCTGTGTTTGGTGCTCCTGGTCTTCCACTGGGCACAGCCATGAAAGGGGTGCCTGAGAACATGCACACACAACCAAAAGGACTCTAGTCCATCCTTTCATAGCTTTACAGTGGTGCAGGAGTGTGCAGCTCTGTTGTGAGTAGTGTAGCGTTCTCGGTAATTAACTTGGACAAGTTACAAAAACTCGCAGATTCTCCAAAGTTGTTAGCTGAATTGGCTTCTACATCAATATTCATGAATTGGAAGTTTTTAAAGTTTGTAATCTTGAAAACCCTAATGTGTCTCAAAAAAGGGAGCAGTTTCATTTGTCTGGGATCCAAACAGCAATGAAGAGAGTCTGAGGGGAGACCAAATATTTAATTCTACCATCTGGCAAAGCTACAAGCTGAGATTAAATACAAAATGGAAGAGTGGCAAAAGATTTGCAGGTAATGAATTGCCCAATGTCAGCTTCTCCCCACGGGCTGCCCATAGCTACCATGAATGCACCAGTTTTGCAAGAACCCAGCCTAAGTGTTGTTAGCATAGTTTTTAGCTAGGTGTTCACTGCCTAGGTCCAGTGCTTGTTGTTGCCATAAATCAGGGATCTATCATTGCTCTAAATGGGCTATCTCAGCCAGGCAGGTTGCATGGCGGTGAAGGAGAGGCTCTATAACAGATACAGAGCAATCCTCTCCCGCTCAGCCCCAACAGTCACCTGGGGAACCCAGAGGGCATTAGATACCAGCTGGCAGGGTATTTAGTTGAAATTTGGAAGATTCCTTCCAGGGTCCAATCAAGACTAACCATTCATCCCTAAGAAAATCTTTTTGTGTATAGCCACCGTTCATCACAGGTGGCAGGCATTGAGCTGGCTAGACCCCATATGTGGGTCCCAGTTTATAAACCATGTGTCTACGCAACAGACACAATGATCTGAGTTTAGATTATTCTTAAATACTATGGTGATGGGTGTTCTAAAAATATGATGTAGGCAGACAGATTCTGGGAGATACCATATTTTACCAAGGACCTCTCAGATACCATGGTAATGAGGGTAGCAGCAGAACCTAGACAGATTTCTGAGAATGTTAGTTTCCCTGTTGAGTAGAATTTTGAGAGTTCTTCAGGAATCACTATTGACTTTGGCAGGACCTGGAAATATAGGGTAAAGCTGTCAAAAGTACCTCAGTGACTTAGTTGTTTAGCCTCATTGGCTTTCAATGAGACCTAGACTCCAGCTCCTAACATTCAAATGTTCATGGGCTCTTCCATTGCCAGTGTCTATCTCACTCTGTCTCCACTGTTCTCAACAGTGATTTCAATGGCAACTGATCACCCATTACAAAAGGATTCTTTAGCTGCGTTCTCATTCAATGAATTTCCTAAGCAGTGATCAGTGGCAGGCCAGGCTTGGATACCTTTTATCAGGAAGCATCTTGATCTCCCTGGGAAATCTGCACTAGCCATTTATATTAGCTGGATCTCTAATAAATAATAGTCACTGCCACTAGCACAGGAGCTTTGGATCCCAGGGCTGAGATCACGAGAAGAAACAAGCACTTATCCGTAGAGCACTGTCCCATGGGGAAGCTGCAGAACTGCTCATGCCCTGGACTAGCGTATCAGCAGCTGGAGGAGAAAGAAAGAGTAAGTGGAAGTTTAAAAAAAGAAGAAAAATGTGTTAGAAGGTAAACGAGCAAAACAAAAAGTCATTAAAAACCCACTGTGCTGTATAAGAGCAAATGCTGTCTGTGACTTTCCCAGTCACTAAATTGCAATGTTTTGCAGTCAGTAAACTAAACAAATAAATGAACTAGCACATAAAACTGTACAGAGTGCCTGTCACCACTCGATAATCACCATGGGGCAAGTCAGCAGATACAGTCTAAGGTCTTAAAGAAGAGCACATCCAATCACGTTATGGAATTAATGTTTTCTGTCCATATGGAACCAAGGACAATAAACTTGGTCTAGCTGAGTGATCTTAAACTCTGCATATTTAATAAAGGCCAGGCAAATGATAAAGTACCCAGTGTGCTGCTAGCAAGCATGCTCTGTGGCTGCAATATCATATCCCAGGTCTGGCAGAGTCAGCTACTCAACTTGGGAACATACAGCTCACGCCAGGTGATGGCTATGGAGAGCACCGACAACATGAGTGTGAGCCAAACCCCATTAAAGTCAATGAGTATCTTTCCATTGAGTTCAATTGTCTTTGGATCAGGTCCTATTGGGGAACACATAATATACATCACTTTTAGCAGATAACCACAAATCTCTGTTCCCCTCCCAAGACAGAGCACTGGCTCTTTGTTAGCACTAGTGATGCTAGCAGTCTGCTGCTTTGAGCTGCACTCTGGGACCTTCCCGCACCTAGCACATGAGGAAGTACTGCAATGGGAGCTTCTGAGGAGACAGGACTGGACCCCATGTCTGAGGATGGCTGAGGCCTCTGTGCTACTACCTGGCAGCCATGGCAGGGCTGCGTGCATTACAGCCTAGGTCCTGTGAAGATACCATGGGAAGTGCCGCCTCAAAAGTGCAGACTGACAGTTTCCCTCATAGCCCCGATTGGTTCAGGCACCTTATTTAAGTCCAGCAGGAAGTGTCCATGCAACAAGGTGGACTCCCCCCCCGCATTTTAGTGCTACACCTCTTGGCTTGCGGATGGACTCTTGATCCCGGCTTTGACTCCAGGTTCCTGAATCCAGCTCTGACCCTTAGCTCCTGACTCTGGCTCTGCTCTTTGGTGCTGTTCCTAGCCTCTGACCATCACTGCTCTGACTATGAGGCCTGACTGCCCAAGCCCCATTTAAGCAGCAGAGAATCCTGTGGCACCTTATAGATTAACAGACATTTTGGAGCATGAGCTTTCGTGGGTGAATTCCTACTTCGTCAGATGCATGTAGTGGAAATTTCCAGGGGCAGGTATAAATATGCTAGCAAGCAAGCTAGAGATAACGAGGTTAGTTCAATCAGGGAGGATGAGGCCCTGTTCTAGCAGTTGAGGTGTGAAAACCAAGGGAGGAGAAACTGGTTCTGTAGTTGGCAAGCCATTCACAGTCTTTGTTCAATCCTGAGCTGATGGTGTCAAATTTGCAGATGAACTGAAGCTCAGCAGTTTCTCTTTGAAGTCTGGTCCTGAAGTTTTTTTGCTGCAGGATGGCCACCTTAAGGTCTGCTATAGTGTGGCCAGGGAGGTTGAAGTGCTCTCCTACAGGTTTTTGTATATTGCCATTCCTGATATCTGATTTGTGTCCATTTATCCTTTTCCGTAGTGACTGTCCAGTTTGGCCGATGTACATAGCAGAGGGGCATTGCTGGCATATGATGGCGTATATTACATTGGTGGACGTGCAGGTGAATGAACCAGTGATGGTATGGCTGATCTGGTTAGGTCCTGTGATGGTGTCGCTGGTGTAGATATGTGGGCAGAGTTGGCATCGAGGTTTGTTGCATGGATTGGTTCCTGAGCTAGAGTTACTATGGTACGGTGTGCAGTTGCTGGTGAGAATACGTTTCAGGTTGGCAGGTTGTCTGTGGGCAAGGATTGGCCTGCCACCCAAGATCCGTGAAAGTGTGGGATCATTGTCCAGGATGGGTTGTAGATCCCTGATGATGCGTTGGAGGGGTTTTAGCTGGGGGCTGTAAGTGATGGCCAGTGGAGTCCTGTTGGTTTCTTTCTTGGGTTTGTCTTGCAGTAGGAGGCTTCTGGGTACACGTCTGGCTCTGTTGATCTGTTTCCTAATTTCCTCGTGCGGGTATTGTAGTTTTGAGAATGCTTGGTGGAGATTTTGTAGGTGTTGGTCTCTGTCTGAGGGGTTAGAGCAGATGCGGTTGTACCTCAGTGCTTGGCTGTAGACAATGGATCGTGTGATGTGCCCGGGATGGAAGCTGGAGGCATGAAGGTAGGCATAGTGGTCGGTAGGTTTTCGATATAGGGTGGTGTTAATGTGACCATCACTTATTTGCACCGTGGTGTCTAGAAAGTGGACCTCCCGTGTAGATTGGTCCAGGCTGAGGTTGATGGTGGGGTGGAAGTTGTTGAAATCGTGGTGGAATTTTTCTAGAGTCTCCTTCCCATGGGTCCAGATGATGAAGATGTCATCAATGTAGCGTAGGTAGAGAAGGGGCGTGAGTGGACGAGAGCTGAGGAAGCGTTGTTCCAGGTCAACCATAAAAATATTGGCGTATTGTGGGGCCATGCGGGTGCCCATAGCAGTGCCACTGATCTGGAGATATATATTGTCATCAAACTTGAAATAGTTGTGTGTGAGTATAAAGGCACAGAGCTCAGCAGCCAGTTGTGCTGTGGCATCATCAGGGATACTGTTCCTGACAGCTTGTATTCCATCTGTGTGTGGGATGTTTGTGTAGAGAGCCTCTACATCTATGGTGGCTAGGATGGTGTTTTCTGGGAGGTCACCAATGCATTGTAGTTTCCTCAGGAAATCAGTGGTGTCACGGAGATAGCTGGGAGTGCTGGTGGCATAGGGTCTGAGTAGAGAGTCCACATATCCAGACAGTCCTTCAGTGAGAGTGCCAATGCCTGAGATGATGGGGCGTCCAGGGTTTTCGGGTTTGTGGATCTTGGGTAGTAGATAGAATAACCCTGGTCGGGGCTCTGAGTGTATGTTGATTTGTTCCCGTTTGTGACTGTTTTCACAGATCACACACCTAACATCACTGTGGAAACAGCCTGCATTACAAGGGACACCAAAACTGCAGGAGTGGGTTGCCCATCTTCCAGCTGAAAACCACATGCTGCAGGCTCATGTGTCTCAGGCTGGCTAATAATCATGTCCTTTGGGAACACTTGGGCTGCTCATGTGAATAAAAGATTGTACTCCTGCTGCATACTGTGGCCCCACCTCCGAAACAGGACCCATAGTACCCTGACTGAGCGCTTTGATGGAAGCCAACAAAAATTCAGAAGCTTCCTTAGTAAGTGCTGACTTCTCTTTTTGCTCTGCCCCTGGATCCATTCCATGGACCTAGCCAAGGTGGGTCTGGTAATCAATGTCTTGTCTGGAGACGTGTTCAACCGGGCATCCCCCTTGTTAGATCAAATCAGTCTGGTGCTGCCAGACTGGAACACTTTCCTCCAAGCTTTCTTGAAGATCTTTGATGACCCGCCCTGGTCTGTGCCCAGTTGGCTGAAACTGCCCTGTGGATGGTTGGACAGGAAGAGGGCCCAGCTATCTTACATGCCATGTGTTTTCAATGGCTTACCATTGACACAGAATGGAATGAGGCGACTCAGCTTTATCAGATTCGGCGGGGGCTCCAGGAAGAGGTCTAGGACAAGGTAGCTCATGTAGCAACTGGCAATGTTAAACACTTTCATCAGCTTAGCTATTTGTATTGATAACTGGCTATGCAAGTGAGGAGAGGAGAAAAAGGGGATGTTGCAGTTATCCTACTCACGACATCCCTCCCCCCCAGTGGTTTCCCCAGGAATTGAAATTAGGGGGGGTGTTCGAATTTACAGGGGGGTGTCAGGTCCAATGAGATATATAAAAGAGATATGAATAAAGTAAATGTTTTGTTAGGATTATGCAAATTTAACATGAGGAAAACGCAAGTTACACCAAATCACATAACAGATCTAGATTTCTAAAAAAAAAAAAAAATTAAAAAAAAATATTTCATTTAAATTAACTTTTGAAAAGTGAGTCATCATAGGATAAGAGGGCCGTCCTCTTATGGATCAGTAACTGGTTAAAAGATGGGAAACAAAGGGTAGGAATAAATTATCAGTTTTCAGAATGGAGAGAGATAAATAGTGGTATCCTTGAGGGGTCAGTACTGGGACCAGTACTGTTCAACATATTCATCTGGAAAAA